>NC_138744.1:13836934-13874434 GCF_965113295.1 Leuciscus leuciscus
GGAGGCACCAGAGCAACAAAACTGAACAAACAAAGCTCAGAGCAAAGCAGATAGAGAGACTAAATGACAGAATAATTCATACAGCAGAAGTACAAAAACAAACATACAGCAGAAGTACAAAAACAAACAGAGACATTGTGACAAGTGACTTCATCACTCCAGTGCAGCCATATGGCTGATGTAACAGAGATGCAGTGTGTGATATCAGATTCTTTATGACCAGATCAGATATTGATTAAGTCATTATTCTCCAAAACTCCCAGACATCATCATCTCATTATGTGATACTTTTACATAGCCAGAAAATGTGAATCAAGACGCATTAATAATCCACAAAGTGAATCCCTGGATGAATTAAAGTGTTTTGTTTCCATTAGCTCTTCTTTGAAACTCACAGACAAATTATATACAGTATTTGAGTCTCTAAGCACATTGGCATTTCATACAAGTTGTAAAGTCTTATATTACAACATGTTTTTTGTTTTTTTTGTTTTAAATCAGTGACTGTGGATTGAGGATCAGGTGGCTTACATCTCATGCATAGATATCATATCCTCATCTTACTTTCATCCACATCAAGTGTCATTTTAAAATTACAGCGACATATCAGGTCATGTTACAGTAACATATGGAGCTGATTCATTGATTGCATGTAAAAACACTCTCACACACGCTCACTCTCTCACACACACACTCTCTCTCTCTCTCTCACACACACACACACACACACACACACACACCACACACACACACACACACACACACACACACACACAATTATAAAAGAAAACCTCTCTGTTCCCAGCCAAACTCAATCTGTCTGCATTGATGGAGATGATCTGTGGGTGATTAGTCCGGCCTGGACTCCACCCCTGGTTCACTCTTGAACAATTCATAAAAAATTGAGAAATGCTACCATGACAACAGGATTTGCGTTGATCAGGACAGAAATTGAGAGGCAGGGCTCAACTAGAAGGATTTTTTCTGCTTGTCAGGTCAGGCCAGCTGTTCAAAATTCAGGGGACCTATTACCAGTTCACTTGATTACATGAAACATAAAAATTCTAATTTATTGATTGATAGATCTTTTATTTTGCAAACATTATTTTGATAAATTCTGTTGACTTAACTCGATATTGATCAACTTAATATTGTGTATAATTTAAACTTAAAAAAATGTTGTAGTAATGAAATTGTCTGAGTAGCTTTGGCAGTTATACAAATTATGTGTTATTTTAAGTGTTTTAATTAAGGAAAAGACCTGTTAGAATTTAATGCTGTTATGTTTGACATTTAAAAGTGTTTCTGTGTCATGAGTGGCGACATGAAGGTATAGTATGTTGTTAACTCACATCATTTTTTTTGTTGAATGTTAAGGTTGTTTTTCAATAATATTGGTTGACCAGCAACAGGAATATGAACCACGTGGTTCACACCCAACTCTTCACAGGAAAATGCAGACAAGGGCAACAAATCACAAATTTTTTAAGTGTGTGATAGAGTGACAGGATATCCTACACAAAAAAAGGCAAGTAGGAAATGGGAGTATATGTAACGTCTGTCTCACAGGCCTTGAAACTGTTGAAACATGCAATACAACACAATACAAGAGCATTAGCACGAACACTTACCAGAGTATCCATCCTGGTTGATATCTCCAAGAGGGGCGATGGCACTTCCGTACCGGCCGAACAGGTGCGTTCCAGTGAGTGTGATGGGAGGGGAGAAGAGAAGCACGTCCTCTTGCAGGTACAAGTACACACGGCCCACCTCACGCGGTTTACTCTCAAACTCACGGTCCATGTAGAGTGGGGCTCCAACTAGCACGTCATCTAGCCTGTGTGTGCACAAATAAATGCACAAATTTGATACAAACACCTCTTTACATTTTTAGAGGCCCATAAATAATATTCTGAGAATAACCAGAACTAAATCCAACAAAAATGGCGGAGAACATAGAAAATTTCACATTTGTACTTCTAAGACTTCTCAGATCTGAGATAACAGATAGAACCAAGTTGTGTTATTTGATATCTAAAAATAAATCCCTGTGATTTATACGTTCCAGCATTTGGTAGCCAAAATAACAAAAACGATACACTGACTTCAACACTAAAGACTGATTGGCCCAGTTTCCATCAAATGAGCCATTTCAACAGCTATACAGTAAGTGTAATGAGCTGTAATTCACTCTCTGTGCGTTGGTCATTGCTGGTTTATCATTTAACTGCCCTTTCTCTGTGTATACTGCTGATTTACTGTGTATTCAACCATGTACCATTGGTAAGGAAGCCTTTCAGCCTTTAATGGCATAAACACATGTCAGCATTTCAGACATAAGAGAAGGAGCTTTGGCGCTGATGTGTCAGCAAGGTTTTGTATCCTCATAAGACCAAATTAGAAACAAATTTTATATATATCAAATTTCCCCCCTGGACGATGAGAGCATTTAAACAAGGGTCAGGTAAACCAGAGCGTAATGCATGAGTCTAAATAAGCCAAACCCTGAAGAAAAACGGATGGTCCTATTTATATAGTCCTATCTGGCTCTGAATACACCTTGTAACTAAATACAGCAAGAGCTGGTCAATTAAATTAGCTCAAAATAAATACTGTACTTTTTTCAGTGCTGACAGACTGTGAGGAACATCTAGTAACTATGACTATAGAATGTGCACTTTTGAGTCATACACATGGGGATAAAACTCAGATTGCATAAGAAAGAACTCAATGCAGACACACTTATATTAGTACAACCTCTTGCATGGGAGTCATTGGACATTGTTTGTCCAAGTTGACTTACCCATCTTCATTTACATCAGTCACTGCAATGGTGTATCCAAAATAAGAGGCCATCTGTGAGAAACAATCATATACGAAATCAAATTAAATTGAAATGTGACATAAAGAAAGGAAAGAGACACATTGCTATAACAATTACTATAATATCTTCTGCTGAATCAGAAAGCTATTAAAAAGAAGATCTGTCTTATTCAAAAACTACTTTTAGTCCCATTTAACCACTGTAAAGTGTTACCAAAAAAAAAATACAAAAAAAAAATTTAAAAAAGGTTGGACAGTCACTCACCTGCTCCCCAGTAAAATTCTGAATAAACGTCAGGTTTGTTGCATTGATCACAGCAACCTAAAAAAAGAAAGGTCAGATTATATTATTGCTCATAAAACACTTTTTATATTCATGACAGATTGTCATGAATCTGGATTATTCCCTGATGTAATGCAGGACTTGTGTATCTGACCACATGCCTGACCTCCACTCAAAACCAGAGTGATTTTCCTCATGTTAGGCATCTAGCACTCTAATAATTACATCCAGATTGATCTTAGAGGATGTTTTATGGGGCACGTATGACTGAGATCCTAAATCAAACAAAGCCACATATGGCTAATACCCAAGAATATAACATGCAGTGAAAAAAGTTCCAAAGTCACTGCTTCACAAACCACCCATCCAGCTGAATATGATTCTGTTTAATTGAGGGCCAAAGGGGACACCCCTACGTCCTAGATGCTACAGCCCTAATTGGGAATTCCTTCTTAAGACTTCAAATCACATCCAGATGAGAAACTCACATACACTTACACAAGTGACTTAGAGGTTTTACTCTTACCAGAATACATCTTTGCAAAACATACAGCTGAGCTTGTCTTTGTTTATTTTAATAAATACATGTTTCAATTGACACAAATGAAGTGGATAACCTCTCGAACATTTCTCACATTCTTCCTTCCCCCTTGACCTTCACCTCTGACCTTTGATTCTTGGTCTTACCATGACAGAAACACAGGAAACAAAGTATGTTTAGGAATGTATACTTACATAACCAAAGTTGTGTGCTCCTCGAGGAACCCCTGCTACCAGTTCTGCATAAAGGACATAAGAAAATCATACAGTATACCTACCCAAGATATTTACATATGTGCAAGCAGGTTTATATATTTTAGACAAGCAGAGTTTGAAGAAACAAATGATGTGCTTCAGTACAGAACAATAATAAAACATTCACTTTTCCTGTCTTGAGAAGAGTGTGTATGAGTGAATGTTTCACACACACAACCACTTATCTAGTGCATCTAGGGGAAAACAGTGAGGTGAGACTTGTGAGTGTTGTAAATCTCTTCTCTGTCAACACCATGTCAGTCACTCATTTATTATAAATATTTAGAAGAGAGAGACGGAGGGGGAAATGACACATAGCGAAGGAGACAGAGGCTGTCTGAGGCCTGATGGATGATCTTGGAGATAGTGATGTGGTAGGAGGGTTTGTGGCTGTCTGTCAGATCTGTCCCACCCACTGAGATCGGAGAGAGACCATTCAAGCTTGCCTCGTTTCTGACCTGAAATCTCCCATACTCCCAGGGACCCATCACACCCCACTCGTCCTCAACCCTTCCCCCCACAACCTCAAATTTCCCGACGCCTTTGAGCGCAAAGTGCACCACAGCAAGAACCCATTTATGAACTCTGACAAAAAGAAATCAGCATGTCTCTCCTCTCTGGATTCACCACAAATCCAGACCAGATAGAACATATGTATGAGAAAGACAGAGAGGGAATTCTGGGAAGAATGAACTGCACCCAAGGAGAGCGTTGTCTATTTGTGCATGCTGTCTGTGTTGTTTTAGTGTCTGAACAGTGCAAATCAAGTATCAGAGCACATATACAACGGAGTTGTAACCTGTTACAACTCCGATTCATCATGTGACTTTCCTTTGTTCCACCTGTATTATTATGGAGGTTATCAATACATTTTAAAGGGCACCTATTATGCCCCCTTTTTACAAGATGTAAAATAAGTCTCTGATGTCCCCAGAGTGTGTATGTGAAGTTTTAGCTGAAAATACGCAAAACGCGCCATTTTTGTGTATCCCTTTAAATGCAAGTGAGCTGGTGCCTCCAGCCCCGTTTCAAGAAGAGGGCGGAGCTTCAAGAGCTCACGCTTCAGTGTCACGACAATCTCATCTCACGGAATGTGATGAAAACTAATTTTCCCAAATCACAGAAGTGACCTCAACGTCCGGGTTAGCGGTAGCATAAGCCATCAGAAGCAAGTATTATTTAAATAAACTCCTGATGTACTTACAAACTTTCCGATGCCTTGTTTTATGAGTACAGAACCTATTTGTACTACTGTAGAAGTTTGGTACCATTCTGGGCATTATTAGTGGGGTAATTTATGGGATACATCCTTGGATCTATTAGCACCAGCTCTAAATAAGCTCTACATTCAATAATGTTCAACCAAGGGGAAAAAAAGCTTCTGGGGGGTGTGTGTGTGTGGGGGCAAAGGACCCTAGGTTGAAATTACTCCAAACCATCCCTTTAAGTGGCGATTTCTGTCTAAGTTCAGGAGAAAAAACTCATTTAGAGAAAATGGCCTTAAAAGAAATGTACTGTAATTGAAATCTACAGACGCAAATAAATAAAGTGCTATAAACAATACACTTCAAAGTGTATTTTGGATGTTTTCTTTCCACCAATCTGAAAAAACACTTTATAAAAAGCCAAAAATCTCACTACAGTGTTTTTACCTGTAGTGTCTCGCCTTAAGCTGAATTGTGGGCGGTTAGTAAATAAGATGCAGGGTTTTGCAGAATGGTACTGTCTGATGGATAGGTATGCTAATGATTGCTTGTGAGTCGATGTGGGTGCACACATGTGTGTGTCAGGGAGGAATGACAGACTGCAGACAGGCTGTTTGTCACTGGGTGGCATGTCAGGGATAGAATCCTGTGAGGGCTCTGTAATTATGGTCTGAGGCTGAAGGGTCCGATCAAAGCTCAGCAAGCAACAAATCCACACAACAACCACACACAGACAGAGTTCTCTCTCTCGCTCAAACACTTGTATTCATACACAAACTCTACAAAAGATGCAAAAGTTTGTTTATGTGTCTGAGATAGAGGTCTGCTACTCAACCCAAGCATTACGTTATGTGACAAACTGACGAAAGATGATATTTTGAAGAATATTATTGTCCACACCATGAAAGTCAATGGGGTCCAAAACAACACTTTTTATTATATGAAAAACAAAAACCCAATGGGATATTTTTTATTCCACAGAAGAAAGTAAGTCATTTAGGTTTAGAATGACATGAAGGGGAATAAACGATAACAGAATTTTCTTCCCTCTCTTAGTTCCTCTTTATCAAGCCCCTTCTTCTGAAAAGCGAAATCTGCTCTGATTGGTCGGCAGGACCAGTGTGTTGTGATTTGTCAACTGTTTTGAGCGTGTTTCGAAAATGCCATAACCGCGAATTTCACGTACCCAGAATAAATGTTTCAGAGAGTTCAGAAACAGTGCTTGCTTACTGATATAGAGAATAACTCCATTTAGACTTTGTGCTTTTAACTTTGCAGACTTTTTCATGCTCAAACAGTAACATTACATATTAAAGAATGTGTAAAAAAGCATATTATGTCCTTTTTAGAAGTTCTCACCTTGTTCAGAATCACCTGTGAACTCTCCAACCGCTACAGAGTAGCCTAACAGACACAGAGAGAGAGAGCATAAGAAAACCAGAGACACTACACTGAGAGAAACAGTTGATGCTGCAAACCAAAGTGGGTCAGTTTAAAAATGATGTTTACTCATGTTATCTTTATCATTTTATTATTGATTGCACTTTTATCGTGACATTCCAGCTGTGATGATGATTACTTAGCCTGGCAAGCCAAACCTACATCAAGATGTTAGGTCTGGCAACTCACCATTGTCAGGGCTCAATCTGAGGGGCGGGATAAACGGCTGTCTTTCAAATTCGCTCTGCATGCAACAGGACAGCGCTAAAACCAGCTAGTTGATAGATTAAACTTTTGCCGTATCTGGCCGGCAAAACTACGAACATATGACTTAAGTGCCGTTCTTTGTTCTTTTCTCAAAGAAAAGCTTAACTCCAAGTCCTCCAGAGTCACGGACAAAGCCGATTCGAAAGACCGCTGTTCGCCAGCAGCAGCTCTTCTTTGTTTTCAAGTAGCAGGGAATTCACGCGGAACCGTCACAACTCTGTCGTCATTATGTAAAGCCCGCCCACCGACTCTATACACGATGTGATTGGCCTGACTAGAGTTTGGTTTTTCCAGCTCGAAAGTCAACTGAGAGTTGCTAGACTACACTGGCTGCAAAATAAATTTAGCTGCCGCTAGGGTGCGTCTAGATTTCTAGGCTAATGATTACTTACAATACATGAGGGAAAATGCTCATAGGATTTTGATTTGTGTGTGTCTGTGTGTGTGTGTGTGTGTGTGTGTGTGTATTGATGTCTGCAGTTCCAGATGTAAATGTTATCAGAAGGCACAAACTCAGCACCAAACTGAGCTATGGGACAGAGGGTCAAGGTTACCTCAACATCCACAAAAAAAGCTTGTGTGTGTTCATGTGCGCGCGTGTTTATTAAATTGACTGAGGGCCAGTTCCCCTGACCCATAAACAGGACCTCAAGCAAATCGCTAGTGTCCCATAAAGCATCTTTACCTTTCAAAGGCAAACACACAGACACGTCTCTTACCTAGGTAACTGTCATCATATGCGTCTGATGCGGCCACAGTCTGCTTCTCTCCCTGAACTTTGCGCAGGATATTTTTCAGGGAATAGCCGTTCAATATCTCTGCAACTCCGGCAGTGATCACTTGACCTGAACACACAAATACACATTTATATTAGTTTTCACAAACAGATTTTGTGTGAGTGTGTGTTAATGTGTATTAGACAAACTTGTACAAATTGTGGTGGCAGATGTCATTATTAATTTTTTGGATGGCAAAACATCAAACTGTAATGTACAAAATTACTACAGAAAACCATATGAACTAAAAAAAATAGGAATAAAAATGGTCAAAAATGGAGTTTCTACATTGACATGACATTCTTTCAATTGAAAAGATCTGGTGTTTCTCATTTCACACCATTTTTTCTTAAAAAATATTTAAGAATTTATTTATTTTTTTAAGTTATTGATAATTAATTATCACATTCAACTACAATAATTATACAATCATATTAAGATTAATAATTATAGCTGTTTGTTTTTGTAATATCGTCCTAATTTGTTTTAAAATGTTACGATTAATAAGTGTGACCTTGAATTGAATAATAAAAAAGACAACATTTTTTATATAGCACAATAGATATTATACATGTTTGTTAAGTTTTATATTTGAAAGATTTTTCCAGTGGAAATACCAGTGCTTTTGTAGAATGACACAATAATTTATGTTTTGGTTCCAGGATGGCAGAAAGATGAAAATTAAAACAATGCATCTCACAAATTGTGTCAAAACCTCGCTGTAATGCTTTAACAACATTCATATTTGTCAATCTGCAACCATCTACAGGGCCATTACACAAGCTCTGAGAAAAAAAACACAGGAGTAAGTTCGCCTCACAAATTAAGATTTGACATGGTGAATAAAGCAAGCGAGAGAGAGAGAGAGAGCGAGAGAGCGGGAGCGAGAGAGAGAGAGAGAGAGAGAGAGAGAGAGAGAGAGAGAGACCCTATGTCCGACATAATTTTTTTGAGATATTTTCCCTATTTTTATTGTTCAAGTTCCATACACACATTACTCTCATTTACTACCAGGCTACAGTGTGACCTGAACCCTAACCATTCATCTCTCTTAATGTGTGTGTTTAGCTGTGTGTCTGTGTGTGCATGTGTCTCTATTAACTTGCATTCGTTATGTGGATACCTGACACAACATGTGGTACTTTTTCTCCTCTCAATTTGTTGTCTTTCCACAAAAAAAAATTCAGGATTTTGGACATCGGACCTCATTTCCAAGTTAGCCTGGGTGTTATTTATCAGTGGAGACAGTTTTCAACATTTTTCATCCAGTCCTTCCAGTTGCATAGTTCGCCGGTGCTAGGCTAGTGCGAGTCAACGGTATCTGCTAGCCTGCCATTAAAAACTGTTTTACCCACTCCACAGTACACCAAAAGCAAATAAATTATAACGCCAGACTATCGATGTAAATGTCTGTTGAGAGAATAATGTTAGAAATCAAACTACCCTTTCATCGCATTGCAATAGTTATACTTTGTTCCCTGTATTTATTAGCACAGTCTACAGCAGCGGCGGAGTGATATTAAGTTACCTAGGCAACCGAGAGAGCAGGTCCACATGACAATCACGCAAGTGTATTTACCTGCCGCTGACACTCATCACTACAGAAGCAGAGTATATTTCACGAAGAAATCAGCAAGACATAGGACTATGGCCACGTTTGAAAGCCATGCCAATGTTTCGGACTTTGGAGACGATGAAGACGAGGAATGTGTGTTATTCAACGAAACGTACATGTATGAGCCGGAATACACAGACGAAGAACTAATCGAGATGGATGCTAAAAGGGCAGAAAGAGAAAGAATGTCTGTAGAGACAGCAGCCGCTGGAGATGCCGTAGAGAACCGGGACAGAACATCGGGAGACTGGTGGTGCCAGTGCAGAAAATGTATACAAATGCCGACGGAAGACGAGTGTTTTTGCTGCAGGGAGTGGGACTTAGTTATCCCACAGACTGGAGCTGGACACTAGTTTCCAAGATTTAGATGTGTCTGGGCACAGCGCCTCCCAAGACAGTCCCGACTGTAGTGCGCTTCTGTTCTGTGTTTACTTTTCGGTGCAGTAACGTTACTACTAACCGGAGTTTAGTAAAATTCCGCCGCTGCTGAGAATCTAGATCCTGTAAATGTAATGCGATCATTGAGATGCAAGAGTAGTTTGATTTCTAACATTATTCTCTCAACAGACATTTACATCGATAGTCTGGCGTTATAATTTATTTGCTTTTGGTGTACTGTGGAGTGGGTAAAACTGTTTTTAATGGCTGGCTAGCAGATACCGTTGACTTGCGCTAACCTAGCACCGGCGAACTATGCAACTGGAAGGACTGGATGAAAAATGTTGAAAACTGTCTCCACTGATAAATAACACCCAGGCTAACTTGGAAATGAGGTTCGATGTCCAAAATCCTGAACCACCCCTTTAAGAGATAAAAAGTAACTGACTGTAACAATAATTGATACAATTATAAAAATTATTTTATAGACATTGCACTAAGAGAGACTGTTAATTATTAGTATTAGAGTGGAACAAAACATATTTCCATTATAGAAATGTCCAGACTTTAGGATTTTATTGATTTAAAGTGTTTAAAAATACTATTTTAAAAATTTAAAAATTAAATAATAATAATTGTATGCAATATTTTCTCAAAAGTAATTTTCAAAATTCACATTCAATGCATTAATAAAGCTGTAAGTAGATGTTGAATACACTCAACTTGTTAATCAGCCAGATCAGTTGATGCTGACAGTCTCAAAATCAATCCCTAACATAAACATTGCTAAACAAATGCAGGTGTACAGGTCTCTGCATTCTTATCAAATGTACTTTATTGTTAATTGAGCAGAATGTAGAAAAGTGAGAAAGTGTAGGCGTTCATTACCCTGCAGTCACTGGAGCTTAAAAGCGATGATTACAGCTCTAACTGTGAGCCAACACTAAAGCCACTGACCAAAAAGAGCAGCTCATTGACCTCGACCAGTCTTCTATTATCACAACCGCTATATTACCGCCATCACTGACCCATCTGTGATGAGTGAACTGTGACAGAACACTTCACTGAGGAACGCAGAGCTCTGATTGGCTGAACAGACTCCGCAATGGTAGCGCTAACACACTGAGATAATCCCTGATTATTTTACTAACAGGGCTCATGGGAGGTGACGTGTCATCTGTCTGAGTGTCTGTTATTTTGCTCTGACGGTGGAGGAAGGGTTAGCCTGGTCGGTTTGTTGGACGGAGCTAAGATTCTTGGGCTCCTGTGAGACTGTGAGTTTGGGATATGAGAGACTTGTGTCTGCAAATCTCACTCAGAGAGACTCTGTAAAAGGATGGAATGATGGAAAAGAGAAAATAATAAGGAGAAGTGTGTTACCTTGCCAGTAGAAACTCCCTGGTCCTCCCACAACCAGAGTCCCTTCCTGAAAGAAGGAGAAATAAATGAGTGAGGAACAAGGAGAGACGGTAGAAATGAGGAGGTATAAATGTGTGTTTGCTTGTGCAGCAGTCTTATAAGAGACTTACAACAGTGATGGGTGCTATAAATGTAACACAAAAGAGTGAGTAATAGAGATTAAAGAAATAAGGCATGAACATAAAGGAATCAGCCCTCTTCCTGATTGGATGAAGGGTCAAAGTGATATGAATGTCTTTTTTATTTATTTATTTATTTATTTATTTTGAACAAAAAATAAGG
This sequence comes from Leuciscus leuciscus, assembly GCF_965113295.1. Classification (NCBI taxonomy): domain Eukaryota; kingdom Metazoa; phylum Chordata; class Actinopteri; order Cypriniformes; family Leuciscidae; genus Leuciscus; species Leuciscus leuciscus. Next base: position 13,848,218 of record NC_138744.1, read on the forward strand.
ACATAGGAAGTGACCATAAAGATGAAATACACTGACATGGTTAAGGAGGGAGATTTGTTACCTTAGTGAAATCAACACTGAAGCCCGCCTGGCAGAAGCCCTGGCCCTCGGGGTCCGGGTTATCTACAAAGATCAGAGCAACCTCAGTAAAACAAGTCATCAAGACATGCCTGAGTACATAAAGTTTCAGCACTTCCAAGACAAGTATTTATTTAAATGGATGAAGTTATGCAATGAAATGCTCACAAGTTCACACTTCATATTATTCTTGAATGAAATTAATGTAAATATGAGGTCTAAATTTGAATGTATTGAAATTTTTTCCAATATATTCAGTAATTAAGCATATGTAATTCATATTCATGAGCTAAGCCACTGCCATTTCTTAACATCACAATTCACACATCTGGGCAAATCTTCCAAATTGTCCCAATTTCTTCATAAAATGAAGTGGCAACTATGGTCCTAAGCCTACGATTAATCTCAATCCCAACCATGACTGTGGTGGGGGAGGCGTGGTGGTTGAGAGAGTTAAGTGTGAATGACAAACACCTGTGTCTTGTTTCAGTAAGTGGCGTGGAGAGACCGGATAAAAGCCACCGGGAAATGAGACCAGAGATGAGAGAGACCAACGGAGGACTCGTGTGTGTGCGCGCGTGTGTGTGAGAGCTTGGAAGCCCTGAGAAAGTGGCAGGAGGAAAAGTGATCGTTGATTTTGGTGGACTGAGTTTAATGTTTCAGCGCAGTGAGCGCGACTTTGTTTTGATCTTTTGAAAACGTCAGTAAACACACACAATCTCCGTAAGCCGACCCTGTCCTCTTCCTTCCTTACATCTTGAACCTTGTTACAATGACCAACCTCTATCTAAAATCAGAGGAAGACGATTGATTGATAAGAATGAGTTCAGGCCTAAAATCTGATTGGAGGATAGGAATGTTTTTCCAGACTAAAAAAAAAGGGTGTTGATCCAGGAACATGCTGAAAAATTATGCACAGTAAGTTATGTCCTGTGTGTGTTGATATAATATGTTGTACAGTAGGTGGGGTGAGTTAATGAGGCATAACATCACTTCCAAATCCCAACCACAGCATGTTCTCTGGAATACAATAAACTCTCTCTCTCATTCTATCTCTGTTTCTCTTCTTTCCCTCCTCTGCCAGACTTTGCCTAGTATTTCACTTACTCAACACTACTGTCTTTTCAAATGTGTGTGTGTACACATGCATGAGTGTGTCTAGTCCACAGCGAACACAAGCTGGATAATATCAACACAGAGCGTCCCTGCCCTGCGCCTTGGCAAGGACTCCTAGCTGACCTGCCAGGGAGACAGCTGGCACTTGAAAATGTTTGACAAAGAGTCAGGAAAGTAATTCACAGTCATTACAGCCTCATATGCCATAAAATAACTTTCCCTCTGAACAGATGAGGCACAGTTATCATTATTAATAAACCACTTCACTCTACACTAACTGTTAATACAGACTGTTTCAGTGTGAGTGTGTAAATTTTGTAAAAAGTGTGTATCTGATGTGACGGCAAAAAAATCGGAGTAAATTTATCAACTACCCTTAATGGTGAATGAGACCTCAAAGTACAGGAAATAAGCAGGAAATTACATCAAAACAAACTTGTGAGTTTCCCCTTTGAGTTATGTTTACAGCAGGGCATATGATTGCCATGCCAACTGGCACAAATGGGCAGGAACGGGCACAGACCGAGAAGCAGCAGATGCATGTGTTATTCTGTGTGAAAATCAGGGCTGGCACAACTACTCATTTTTACTAGTCGGCTAGTCATCCAGATAACGAATCGGCTAGTTATATGTAACTATATGTACAGTAAAGTATACTAAGGCTGTCTGTGTTCCGCACACTGTCCTGTGTGATGTAATTTTCATCATCAGGAGGGTCCGTGAACGTCCAATTTTTGCGGCCAAAGGAGCATACTTTGAAAGGCCTGCGCGCTCAACTGTGCCCGAGACAGCGCAGAACGTGGAAAATAAAGTATACCCGGGCCTTAAATCAGTCAAAACACTCAGTACTCTTGGTGCTGTTTCTAGTCCAGCACTGCATTATCTGTGCAGCTGAGGAAGATGCAGGTAAGAAACAAAAGCATGTACAGTATATCTTCATTACACAGGTTCATGCTATTTGCGTTGCAACGAACACTGCCAAAAGCAGTCATGTTCCACTGGCTTATAGTTTCTGTCAGCCTTTGGGCAGCACTTGATTCATTTCAGGGTGGTATGCAAGAATTTTGGCTTGTACTGTATATGAATACGCTAAATGAACCCAGACCATCTCAGATGTCCGCAGCACCAGCACGGTACACTTATAATGTAGTTTGTGAAAAAGTATTCTGGGTTCATGCTATTTTAAGTCCTAAATAATTCCAAATATAATTGACCATTACAGTTTACTATACAAAACTGTTATGCAACTACTCTACCTTTCAAAAGTTTAGGGTCAGTCAGATGTATCAAAGCTCAACAAGGCTTCATTTATTTGACCAATAATACAGTAAAAACAGTAATACTCTGAAATATTACTACAATTTAAAATAACTGTTCTTTATTTTAATATATTTTAAAGTTAAATTTATTCCTGTGATGGCAAAGCTGAGTTTTCAGCATTTCATTCTGATATGTTGCTCAAGAAACATTTCCTGTTATCAATGTTGAAAACAGTTGTGCTGGTTAATTTTTTTTTTCAGAATTCTTTAATGAATAGAAAATTCAAAAGAACAGCATTTATTTGAAATACACTTTTGTTTGAAATGTCACTTTTGTTCAAATTAATCAATGTATTAATTTCTTTCGAACCAAAAAAGAAAAAAGACTGATCCCAAACATTTAAACATGCACACTACACTGGAACACAAATATGAACAGGAAATTTCACCTTATTGTTATTGAACAAGCACAGAAGCATAATTAGTAGACCCAGACCCAACAAGTCGACTACTGCAATAACAGAACTATTGGACTTGGTGGTGCATCCCTACCACAAAGCATGATGGGAATGTGTTTCTGCTCTAAACAAACTGATCTAAACGTTAGTAAAGCTTAAATAAAAAACACACTTTTAAATGTGCAACTAGTTAAAGTTAACTGCACGTTCATTGGTTCTGTGTCATTGTTTGCTTCTCTTTGTGTGTGTGTGTGTGTGTGTGTGAGAAAAATACTCACTGGTTCTACAAGGTGAATACTCAGCATAGGCACTGAAGTTCTGCACAGCCACATAACAGGTTCCCACTGGATCCATCTCACTGCTGACCTTCACTGTCCTCCAGTGATAGAGGGGAGCACAGGCCTACAGAAACACACAAGCACAATGTTACTGTAAATAACAGCCCTGATAGATGTAGGTCGAACGTAAAGATGCTGCTTAGGACTGAGCTGGAGGTCTGTGTATGTCTTGTGTAATTTTCTGAATAAAAGCATTTTAAAGAGTTAAATGTTTCAGTATTTGAACGTTTGGACAACAATAGTCACATCTGGGCACAGTGCCTCCCCTCATGTAAAAACTGGCCTATTTCTTTCAAACATCAGCAGTTCTCCACCTCGCATGGTCAACCTCAAATCAACATTTTCCAAAACCCCCTCAGTAACGGACAGAGCCACATTGCCTATCAAAACATTTCCACAAAACAACACTCCTATGCATTCATGAATGAAACTCTGATTCTGGCACCCATGCATTCATGAATGAAACACTAATGCAGTGCTATTAAATAACATTAACCACATTGATGGGCAGCTATATTCCAACCACATCCATGAATGCACGGATTCGTCCAGCATGAGGATGACTGCAAATGGTCTTTAAATGGGTTAGGTTCCTGAGCATCACTTACCACCACTTTGCCTTTGTGGGTCCTGACTGTGGCTCCAAACCACTGATAGGATTTAAATTCAAGCGGCTCCCGTGTCCCATTCACTTTAATCATCCTGTTATCTGAACAAAAGAGAGAGGAAGAATGAAAGTCAACGAAAAACAGAGAGAGGGACTTCATTATATAATAAACAGAAAACATCAGGCAGCCGAGTAAGACATTGCAAGCACTTGTGCCAATATACTCACTTTCGAAAAATATGAGCCATGAAACAGCAAATTAGCCTGGCTTCAAATGAGACTGAGTGTTTGTTTATGTGAAGGCAAATCTACGGGGGGTGTACACACATGCATATGATTCTGTGGATCTGTATCTACAGGGGTTCTGTGCGATCCAGAAAAGATCCCGCTACAGCTGGGCCTGTTTAGAGCTCCATAAGGTACAGTCTACACCTCATAAAAACACATCAACTTTAATACTTCTCTGCTTTCTTCTCATCATCTCTCAGGCCTTTACTATGGGCCTTTTTCTTCACGCTAAACGTAAATCTTATAATTTAGCTTGAGTAATAAGATTTTGCAATATTTGTTAGTAATTTTCTCTCTATATATCTCTTTCTTTAAGGGTGCTTGGTGAGCATCACCATTAATATTGTGGAAACTATAATTGGCAAATTTATAAAGGTGCAGTCGCATTTAGAGTTATTCAGTGACTTAAATTGAGTCATTTCAATAAGAATCAATGCGATTAGGAATTTGGTCAAGTGAATTAACTGGCTTGACTAACAGAAAGCTGCTTGGTTTGAAAGGTTGGCAGTGAACCATTTTTGCCTTTCTGTGAAATTTCGCTGATCTGACCACTCTTAAAGTATTAAAGTTTGGGACGTATAGCTTGTTTCTCACTGTTTGTTCTATGAATGTGTATGATACCTTAAAGGCCCCCTGAAATCAAAATGTATGTTTTTTTAGCTCTTATTATGAATATGTTAGCCTTAAGGTTATGAATAAGCTGGTGTGTTCCAAAACAATGACAAAATTCGCATTCAGGAGATATAAGCATTCAAAACTTAGTCTCTCATTTCCACTAAAATGGATCACAGATTTTTATGACATCACCGCGGACAATCACATTCAGCTTCTAATCACATCTTCTGTCCAATCAAATGCTCTCTAGAATCTAAAGCGTCCCGCCCCCTATGCTATAAATATCACCTGGCCAAAGCGACCGTGGCTGTACCTGACAGTACATTCGGTAGTACACGCATGCTCAGTATCACCTGCTCGTGCTCATCAGTTCTCTCAGCACAACTTATCTCATTTCAGTGAACTGTCGGAGTTACTGGAGTAACATATTGGTTTATTTCGAGTCGGAGTGACTGTCAGGGCACATCTGAAAGCGAGTAACTTAAAAAAACTGTGAATCAGCGCTGACTCATGGCGCAAACTGTTTTGAACGATTCAGTTCGATTTGGTGAACTGGTTCGACCAGTTCATTAAAAAGAACCGGTTCAAAAGAGCGGTTCGTTCACGAACCGGACATCACTACCATTGACACGACACGGAGCAATATGGGTTGGAGATGTGTGTTCGGTTGCTCAAACGCTCAAGTTTTATACCGTTTTCCAACTGTAGGTTGGTTAAGAATGAAATGGCTAGAATTTATTCACACCTCTGCTATTGTATCCAACATATCATCAGAGCTCGGATTTGCTTCCATGGTGCTGTCAAGTACGAATTGCAGTCTGTGAGGTAAACTAAACACTATTGGCTATTTGTAAAAAGCCATTAAATAGGTCCCGCCTTAGCTTCCTGTTTCAGTGAAAATAACGTCAACGCATCATACAAAGCTGCATGTTCCAAGGCACTTCAGTGAGCCTTTAAACCATGCAGCCCGGTCTGCTACTTCTTTTCTAAAGAATTTGATTTACAATATTTATGACTTGGGATAGCCAAACTGCACAGAAACACTTTAGCAACCAGCAAAATACCCAAGAAACAGCATAGCAATGGCCTAGCAACAATCCAGAACACATTATTACCTGCACAGCATGCCATAGCAACAATCAACAACAATATAACCACACAGGAAACATACCCTGGGAACCTCCTTAAACACCCTTGTACCACCAAGAACACCTTAGAAATCACACAGTAACACCCTAGTAGCACCATAGCAAAGTCCTAGTACCACCAAGAACACCTTAGAATTCCACATAGCAATACCCTAGAAACCACAAATAAACACTTTAGCATGACAGCTGGGACTTTTGCACAGGAAAAGCACCACTACAATTTTCTCTGCAAAATGTCCTCATGCCAATTTTTTCTTTTCTTGTTATTATGTGAAAGTTTAGCAACAATTTGTGTGTTTATATTACGTTTTGTACACCTATAAGTGCAATGTGATCATGCTGTTGGAAGTTGTTGTTGCTGATGGAGATCAGCAGGCTGGATTAACAAAATAACAGTAAATAGACAAACATGCACAAATTCTTAATACAGACATGCTAATGCAGTACTATTTCCAATTCATAAACATAATGATACTTTTCAAAATCAAAAGTATAAAACAGGCCAGAAAAAACAGGACATCCTTTTTTAAATGAACACATGTTCTGGTGTCACACACTGCGCTAAAATGCAAGGCCAGACTGACAATATAAAAACACAGCAGGGCATCATTTGGTGCTTTAAAACATCTGTTTCATTTTTGGGTCCAAAACACATGCTTGTAATTTTTCTTTTCATTTTATGCATTGATATATATTTGTTGTAAATGATTCCTGCTGTTATGAATGAAAGCTCCTATAATAATAAAAACTGTGATCTTTGTAAATGTAAGTGACCTGTGCTGCTAATCAGACATAACTTACATATTCACTTGTCTCCAATATTACAAATGTAATACTACAATTGACCTCAAATATGTAAAATGTTATTGGTGTAAGACGTCTAGAACACCTGGGCATGTAACTATGAAGTTGTGTGTGTGTGAGAATTGTGTGAAAACTTTCAAGACAAGGTCCAGTGGTAGATGACCCTATCTGGTGTATCTGATTAATTTACTCTTCTCAGTCAGGACTGCATTAGTCACACACACACACAGACTGTCATCAGAAACGTCAGTCGCACAAACACATGCCATGCCCCCCATGGAGAGCTCTAAGGGCCACAGTGGGAAGAGTGCACAGGATCAGAGGTCAAGTGTGTTAAAAAAAAAAAAAAAAAAAAAAAAAACCTTGACTAATGATTCTGGAAATGTGTGTGTTTTGAGAAGATGTTCTTGGAGTAGATGCTGGAAATGCATGACACTTTTTTTCTCAGACACTAACAAAGAACACACAGCGCTTTTGCCCTCCCTTGACAGGGTCTGATTTCTTCCCTTATTTCCCTTGTGTTCACAACTTTATCTCTCTCTGCCTCTCTTACCTCATCAACATCAGGCTCCTAAAACCAACCATCTTGAACCAGAGTGCCACTGCTTTCATCTCCAACTGACAATTTATTTGAATGTCCTCACTGATGCTTATAACACACACACACACACACACACACTCACACACACGTTGGGTTTTCATGTTTAATGGGGACTTTCCATAGACATAATAGTTTTTATACTGTACAAACTGTACATTCTATCCCCTTACACTAACCCTACATCTAAACCTACCCATCACAGAAAACTTTCTGCATTTTTACATTTTCAAATAACATGATTTTTAAGCAGTTTTCCTCATGGGAACCAAAAAATGTCCTTACAAGGACAAGTTTTTCGGATATTGCCATCTTTATGGGGATCTTTTGGCTACGTTCACACTGCAAGCCTTAGTGCTCAATTCAGATTTATTGCTAAGATCCGGCTACGGATTGGCTTCGTTCACATCCGATTATTTGTGTATCCGATTGGAATCTGATCTAAAATAATTGACTGTCCACATTGTGTATCGCAACTGTTTGTGTGTCCATGGCGCTCTTTCGTTTTCTGGAATATCTGCCGTGGTTTCTATGCCAATGGCATTGCGTTTGGTAGGACTACGCCAAAAACAATAAGCCAGACACAGAAACGTAGGAGGCTGTTATGAGCGGCTTTATTCCACACGGTTGTCTCTGCCGGTTTCAAAACACGTCTCCGTTATATTGTTATTTTCTGCTCGTCCGGCACTGTGTAACACAACCTTGTTTCTGCAGTGACTTTCAGCATTTGTCCTATAACATCATCTGAGAAAGTTAAATAAACCACGCAAAATCTGATCAGAGCGGTGAGACTGAAACTGATTTCCAGAAATGCGATTTGAATAGGATTTCAAACCAATGTGAATGTAGCTCGAAACAGATTTGTAAAAATCACATTTCAAGAGATTTTTCACCCTTCACACTTGCTCTGATCTTGCTCACACATCTGATCAGATTTTAATCAGATACGCACAAAAAACGGATTTGGACTGACAGTCTGAACGCAGCCACTGTTCTTTTAAATGTGGCCAATATCAGACTTCATTGCGAACAGATCATGATCCTAGAGTGACCCGCATGCGCAAAAGAATGATAAAAAGACGACACGCATCACACTGTCATTTGGAAGTAAGCGATTAAGTGTTTATTCATAGCGTGATCTGCCGCGGAAGCCAGCGAATTTATGTGCAGGTAATATAAAAAACAAAGACGATGATACTAAAAAAAGAGAACAGAGTTTTTAAACATCTATGTATCATACCAGTTCGTATTGAACCCTCATGTTTTGCTTGTATATAGAGCTGTCACTGTAATATTTATGAGTTCTGACTTTTGACACATCACTGTCCTTCCACTGACTACCTTTACCAACTGATCTTGATAACGTTATGTAAAATGTTTGAAGTAACTCTTATGAGTGCAGAATTGTGACGAACATGGATCTAGAGTGACGTAAATGTCGCATGAATTTCGATATGACTGTTCAGACTGAGGTCGCATTGTAAAACATCTGACCTGTATCAGATTTACTACCACATATGGAAGTGGCACAAATCAGAATGGAAAAGATCAGATTCCATGTGGTTTGTGCTGTTCACACTGTCATGAAAAACAAAAACAAAAAACAGATCTGAGTCACATGTGAGCAAAAAATCAGATATGGGCCAAATTTACCAGCAGTCTGAATGTAGCCTTTGTCTCCATTACATGGGTTTACCAGGACCACACACACATACACATTTCAGTACCTGATCTATGTGCATCCCTGTGGCATTCTCTACAAACGTCAAAAAAAACAACAACAACAAAAAAGACAAAATAATAATAAGAGTAATAAATAATCAAACACTAATAATCAAATAAAAAATCTAAAAAGCAACTTCAGTATCAGTTATTCCAAACCTATGTAAATCTTTTCAAACATCAATTTCATTTTTGTAGATATTCCGGATTGTCTAATTAAATGTGAATTCTAAACATACAGGAGACAGCAGATTCGGATTCCTAAAGGTATTTTTTTTTGTTTTGTTTTTTTAAGAAGAATTATAGATTTTTTTATACCAATTTTAATCCAATAAAAATAACCGGTTTATAAAGAGTGATTCATATTCACACTCTGCATTGCATGTTTTTGATTCACTAAAATGAACCGGCTCATTTGATTCATTTGTTTGGCAATAGGACTACATTGTTCGCACTGCATGTTCTTTAGTCACTAATACTATTATATTGAACCGACTCATATACGAGTCATTCGTTTGAGAATCGGACCGCACTAGTCGCGTGGTTCTTTAACTTTATTTAGGAGGTCATAGCCTATTCTGATAAGAGCCCTTGTTAGAACCAGCAACAGCACACACATACTGCCATCAAAGCCCCCTCAAGAGAATGCTTTGAAAAACAACACATCAGCGCTCACATTCCGCAGCATCCAAGTCTGTCTCAAGTCCATGCCGCGTTTCTGAGTCCAAAACCGACGACTGCAAATTACCAGCAAGCTAGCCATGGTTACTTAAAATAGTCCAATAATATTATGAACACCCCTGCAATCTCCATCACAGTCACAGATGACAGAATCGATCTAAATGTGACAGCAATCTTTCCCTTTCTGGCACTTCCAAGTTTGACTATTGCACAATTGCTGACAGACATCATCTACACTTTTTTCCTCACTAAATGAATTAGACGAAATACACAGTACAAAAGTACCGGGAAATAATGAAAGAAGAAATTCAAACGTAAAGATAAAATGTTGGTCACCTAAAGAATAGACGCGCGCAACGGACGTCGAAATTACGGCAGATTACGCACTGAGGTAAAGTTACGCGCCTTTCTCTGGTAATTACTCCGCTCCTGAAATTTTAAACCAAACCATATGGGGTGAAATTAACTCTTTCTTGGATGTGGTTTTTGATCTTTTTATTATAGGAACGGGAATTTATGAAGCCTACTCTAAAGATGGTGCTTAATAAAGAAAATATGTGTTAATAAATACGATACAGAAACAATATCAGTAGCCTATTAGGTTATTTCCACATTATTTTAGATGTACAAGTTGAATGTGAATGTTATTTTGAATGTATAAAAGGACACATAAGAAGACATTGTTATAACTCAAACGGGCAACCTGTTTTAAATGGAAACTGCTCATGGTCATTTTGCGTTAGTTGAAGGGTTATAAATCATGAGGGTACCTACTTGCTTTATCAAAGGGGATCTGGCGGCAGGAGTCTGGGTCTGATGCCGGCCAGGGACAGTAGTACACCGCTCCTCCCTCCACAATCCCTGGCTGAGAGGTGTTCGCTTTAGGAGCCCCAACCAGCACCGACATGCTGGAGAGAGAAAGGCATAAATCTACGCACGAGCGCATCCGAATACTGAATCACAGTAATACACTTACAAGTGACAATGAACCCCGGAAAAGTAATTCAAATGTGAGGTAGCCTATTTTAGTTCAGCATTTCCATTTAAAGGTAGCCTAGCTTCCTTCATTATCAACTTCTGGCGCCTGAGTTCATTGGTCCATATTGGTGGTGCTGAAAGTTTTTCATACAAGCTGTGGCAAAATTGTAGGCATAGCCAAACTATGTTATACGACATATAGTCTACTGGAAGATGCTTCTCGTTGGGAGCTTGTAAATGTTGTATATAAACAAACAAACACATTTTTTTTTTATCCCACTTACGCGTTTCTGTCCTGTGTTGGCTGATAAAAGTCCAGTGAGTATCCAAAATAACTTCCTTCTGGTCCATTGTAAACCGTTGGCTTTTCTAAATCTAGATTAAAAGCAGCAACTGCGCAAAAAACTAAAAATGTGAGCAAAAACCCACGAGAAAACACGCGGAATAAACACGGATGCATGGCTTCAACCCAGTTTCTTCAACTGTAATCCAAAAGTTTTAAATAAAGATGTGCAGAGAGTGTAAGTTACATCCGTGCTCAGCTGTCATCAGTTGAGTGTGTGTTGCGCTCCATGAGTCGGTCTGCTGCCTTCATGCAAGCCGCGCGCCTTTCTCAGTCTGCGCGAGCTCTCTGCGTACTAAACATTATAATGAGCTGCGCACGAGACCGGACTCCTGCACCACATCACACAGCATCCGGCCAACTCCTTTTATGGAAACACACACGAATTTGCACACAATTTAGACAAATCAAAAATGAAAAGACCTCTATTACTAATACTATTAATAGTGATATTATTAGTTTTACACATTATTATTGGTTCCACTTTAGACATTCTACTAACTATAAGTAACTTTGAAACTACATGTCAATTAACTCTCATTAGAGTATTAGTAGACAGCATAGTAGACTGTTAGGTTGGTTAGGTGTTAGGGTTCGGAGAATAAGTTGACATGCAGTTGCCAAGTTAGGCTACTTATAGTCAGTAGAATATCTGTTGGGAGCATCAAAATAAAGTGTTCCCAGATATTAAGCAGACAGTAATCTACTAATACTCTAATGACAGTTAAGGCCTATTTATACTTCTGCGTCGAACTGCCGCCGTAGCTACGTCGTAGGCTGTGTGTAGCGCGCGTACCCTTCGGCGTACCCTGACGTGCACCTCTCCAAAAATGTAACAACGCGTCAATTCTACGCGGACTCAAGCGCTGTGATTGGTCTGCCAGAACCCCTCCCTCAGGGTTTTACATCCCTAGGTGCGCGTCAACGCGGACAACGACGCAGAAGTATAAATTAAAACCAACACGTTGCCTACGGCGTATAGGCTCCGGCGTAGGTCCGACGCAGAAGTATAATGAGGCCTATAGTTGACATGTAGTTGCAAAGTTACTTACAGTTAGTAGAATGTCTAAAGTGGACTATCAAAATAAAGTGTTAGATAATTAAGCTACTTTATATATTTATCAAAAGAACCGACTTATTTTGATGCAGCATCAAATATATCAAATTCTCATCTCTCTCTATATATTTATTTGATAATCTATGGCTTTAAAATAACAAAAATAATTTAGTTTTATGAATTTTATAATAGCAATGACTATTTATAAAAAAAATGACTTTTTAATTATGATCAAATGTATCAACATTAATATTGCCATATTATTCGGATAAAGTGGTTTCAATTTGTGTCAAACTTACTGCGGATGCTTTTAATTACGCAATTTTAATACCGGCTGCGAATAATGAACGGTAATTACCCTCGTCAGACGTCCAAAGTTAAACTTTTGTACTAAGCGTATAAGTATGATAAGTATAACCTCTGGAAAATAAACGGTGCGGGTGTTTTTAAGAGAATCTACAAACGTGCATCGTTCTTGACCTGTTTCCTTGGAGCAAATCTAAATTTAGGTGCTCTGTTCACATCTGAGCGCAAGACACGGGCTGCTTCTGCTCTCCATCTGGGTGTCAGAGTTTTAATCCTGTCTAAATGAAGTCATTCCCTTCACCGCCTATCCTGTGATCACCAAACAGTCCGTTCCAAGTTCCAACTGTAAACAATCTCACACTTTAGAAAACCACTCAAAAACACTTTTTGAAATTGCAATGGGGTGCATACCATGTGGATATTATTATTGCTTTACATATTAATTATGATAATGTAATACAATAGTGACTTTTTTTTATACACAAAAGCTTTTGTATACAAACCAAAAGAACGTACCATTTATAGGGAGAATCAGTGCCTTTTGGGACAGGGCCATAGTGAAGGACTTGGGCTGTGTGCTTTCTTGTGGTGCCATCAGCCAATCAGAATCAGCATGTCATAAATGACCAATCATGTACTGGACACTTTCAGAAGTCAGGCCTTGAATCAATCACATGAGTCCCATCAGAGGCTATGAGCCTGAAAATAATTCACATTTCATTTCAGTTCATTATGCAGAAAAGATAATACAATCATACAGTTAGATAACATCATGTATTCAATTACATGATGTTATACGTTACATGTTGTGATCATGATTGTTACAGTACATGGAAAATTTGGTAGTTTATATGTTGATTCAGTGTTTGCATCATCTGACGTCCTTGCAGGGGTTGGCGTAGTCTCTTCACAGGAGTTTGGTCATCTTAAAAACTTTGTAGGACGCTGGATCTAAACTGAAGATGGCGTAATCTTTAGTTATCAGAAAAGCAAATGGAGAATAATTAGCGTAGCTGCATGCTGTTCATAACATTTCAAGCAAAAGATAATCATGTGCATCTGATCTGATATAACTGTAATACAAGGTTATGAGACGCATTATGTGAATCTCATAACGAAAGAAACTACACACATTTCACAAACTAATACTAACAATAAAACATGGATTGGATACATCATTTATTGTTTATTCAGAATATACTTAGTAATCAAACATCATTGTGAAACATCTAACCTGTTCTATTAAATGCTAATGATGCAAGAAAAAAAAGGGGTGATTTCACCCGATCTTCCAAAGATAAAAAGATAAAGATAAAAAACATAGATCAGAAGCACTCCACAGTAGAACTAGCAAAACATTTCCTTACATAGCTTACTGCGGTTGAGATAACATATGATTTTGGCCCTCTCTCAAAGAAAACCAGGAGAAATACATAAAACCCGCCACAGTAGAGCACATGCATCAGCCAGGACTGAAGTGTTGCTCTGCTGGCCATTTTTGGGTTCTGGTGAAGATTATTGGCGACAATCTTAGATACAGTGTTGTCTGTGCAACCCAGGACTAAAAGCATGATGATTTGATTCTGCACACACAATAATGGGTTCAGTATTGGATCTTTGGTGATTGTTGTCATCGCTCTGTCTGGTCTAATAAAACACACTCACAAGTAGTGAATCGATACCCGCTTCTCTTCACAGAACTGACATGTTTAGCTCAGCTGCCTCTGAAGTCTTTTTGTAAACAACGAGAAGGGTTCATCTCTAACAGACAGATTTGAAGAAAAATAATAGATTAGGCATGGTTCATGTATTGTTCTTTCATTTCAGGAGGAATGAGAGAGCTGGAGAACATTCTCTGAATTCCCCTCTAAGGCTCTGAGAGGCAAAGAGCCAGACAGACTCTTTATCTCACTGTCCAGAAACAACTGGATTTTAACAAGGCTCACAAGCTCAAAATATGTCGTCCAACGACCAGTTGACCTGCATCATTGATTTTACTCTTGGTTGAAAAGCATGGATGTTCATTAAACAAGCATTATTCAACAGAAATTGCATGTACTAACTGTGGGCTCACAGCAAGTGGACTCTTTGACGTCTGACATCAACCCAACTTTCATTTCCAACCAAAATCCAACGTCTGTCCGACGTCGGATGTTGAAGTCAGTCTGACGTTGGGTTCTGACATCAACCCAACTTTCGGCACTGACACCTAGAGTGCACCCATACATGAGCGTCGAGAGGCAGTTTCATTTAGATTGAAAGAACGTAAAACCGCACAGCACACTCCCAGAATCTGTATGGTGCGTTTCCACTAGTGTAGCGCGGAGCAGAGTGAGCGTTTTCAGTTCATATCGAAGTTTAGCTTAAAGCTCAACTTCCATTGGAATTCATTGAAAACACTCGCTCTGCTCCATGCCAGTGGACACGCTAGTGTAATATGGGCGTTGAAATGAATTGCACGTGCTCACGCAGCAGTGTGAATCTGGCGGTAGATCGTGTGTCCACAAAAAAAAAAACAAGAGAAAAAAAGAAAATTAAATTAAATTTAAAATAATAAACTTTCAACAAAACATTCAGGGAATTAAGAATGTTCTGATGAAAGGGTATATATAGCCCTAGGCTAGAAATATGTTTGAGAATAAATCGCTTGTTTTAAAAGAGAAAAAATAAATAAATTTGCGTGATGCCCCTGGGCACTTGCCTAATTGCCCATTATGGTTAATCCGCCTATATGCTCACAGGGTGAATTCAGGGTGATAGGGACATTTTTGCCATTGAGATGTCCCAATCAACCTGAATTCACCACTACAAACCCAAGCTTTAAGATGATTTATGCAAATTCTTTAAATATACAAATTATATAAAATATACATTTCTGCTTTTAAATCTTCAAAAATGGACTCATTCAATTCCATTTTATATGTGCCTCGTAACCTTGATTTTACATTTGTTTATAATAAATATGAATAAAATGAGGTCAAGTCAAAATAATTGCTTTCAGTAATCAACACACACAAATAATGTCCATATTGAAACCAGAATATTCCTTTCATTTGGCTTATGGGATTCATTTTATTGTAACAATTAACTTTTTTTCTGTACTTGTTTCTTTCTGCTTCTAGTGTTTGATTTGCATCACATGTATTGTTTTGACATTTGATTAAAAGCTTTATCTTTGTCTCATCTGATTACAAACTCCTTTCTTTCTGGATTACTATTACACATTATTGGCAAACTCCAGATGTGTTTTATATGGTTCTTGAGTAACAGCTTTTTTTGCTCCATCTTCTTGTACAGGCCAGTGTTCTGTAAAGCTCTTTATATGATGGAGCCCTGTACCCCTTCAAAACAATCACTTTTTTCTTTTTTTTTTTGAGTTTAGTGACAAACCTTTATAACCCGCTATATCAAACCTAAATGGTTTGATATGCATCCTCTTCCTGACAATTGAGCCACATTCATATTTGGATATCATTTTCGGATCTTTTGCATGTTTTATTCTAGCTTTTAATCTTCTTCAGTCACATTCACTACAGCCAGACTTATTATTCAAACAGAATAACCATTAGTCAGAGGACAATCAAGTTTCAATAAAAAAAGGAACTTAAAAAAATGGTTAAGGGTCTAAATACTTTCTATTTTACAGATGTCACTTCTATTTTAGTGATGTTTGAAATAAACCATCCCAAAATACTCTCTCCTCCACATTTTCTCTTCATTTATAAAGATTTCTTCAACTTTTGTTCAGCCAAGAACTGATAAACTCTGGCTGAAATGTATAAAATCCTCCATGTTTTCATATTCCAGACAGACATCAATATTAGCATCACCTAACCAAGAATAGAAGCACCTGTCAAACACCCGTTTGTGTTGATAACAAGTCATTATAATATATACACTTGTCTTGGATTGGCTGGAGAGATATATTACCATGGTGAGCCGTAACAGAATCCCTTACATTGTGCACTTCATAATGTTTACGCAGCGATAACTAGTGTCCTCAACGTTTACATCATTTTAGCTAAGATTGTTTATGATGGCGCAACAAATGTCTGATAGCTCCCAGCCGACCCAGGCCCACTGATATTCTTTAAAGCCAAAATTTAGCAGGAACTACACAGACATGGAAGACTTCAATAGGCACATTCTGGCAAATAAAAGCCTTGTATCCTGTATTCTGCATCTTGTTTTGAATTTATTTTCTCTGCCATTGAATATTGCTTGTTTGATGTGGCGC
This sequence comes from Leuciscus leuciscus, assembly GCF_965113295.1. Classification (NCBI taxonomy): domain Eukaryota; kingdom Metazoa; phylum Chordata; class Actinopteri; order Cypriniformes; family Leuciscidae; genus Leuciscus; species Leuciscus leuciscus. The sequence continues at coordinate 13,864,851 of NC_138744.1, forward strand.
CAAGTCGTTTCGCTGAGAGCTTAATGAAAAATTTGGTTCCACTAAATGTCGCTTTTATTTCTTTCAGTAATAACATGGAATTTGGGCAAGTCACTTGGCCCATGAAAGATGTGTTCCATATGTCACGTGCACTCTTAGTGGTAACGTTTTTAATTATCTGTTGGTCTGACCTTTACAGAGGAAACCAGAGCAGCTTGATCTGTGGCCCTGAGGATATTATGGGCCACAACGATTACATCCTGTGACATCAAATTTATTTGATGGCACAGTCTTAAGCCCAAATCTGATGTAAACCTCTGAAACCAGTCAAAACAAATACTGATCATGACCAATTGACAGTTTAACTGCGAAGTAAAAAAAAGAAAGAAAAAAAGGCCAGTAATTGGCCAGAATTAACATATCCCTCTCAACAGTTTACGATGGAATGGCTCAAAAGACAAAGTAAACCAATCAACAGCTTTAGTGAAGAAAAGCAAAAATCACTAAGCAACAATATAGAGTAGTGGTTCTCAACTTCTGACTTGAAGTGACCTTGAAGTGAACTTGACTTGACAGTGAAGTTGACTTCACTGTCCAAAATGTATTCAAAGTCCCCTTTAAATATGCTAGAATGTTTTTTTTTTTTGTTTTTTTTGTCAATATATTAAAGTAATATAGTTGAGAACCACTGATATAGAGGTTGATGAAACATCCTTGAAATCCTTGAAACATTGAGATTTAAATAACTCAAATTTAAGTAAAACAAATAAAATAATTTAAGAGCATAAGAGTTTATTGAATGCTATGCATTCAATAAACTCTTTTCTTATGCTCTTAAATTATTTTATTTGTTTTACTTAAATTTGAGTTATTTAATACTAATTACATTATACTAATGACCTATTTACACAAATTCCATTAAATACTGTACCCTCCATACAAAATTTCACATACCTAATCAGTCACTTACCTGCAGTTTTTGACTACAGCAAAAGTAAAGCAATTTTCCTATAGTAGACAGTTACCATGCCATGAAGTACTGAGTTCAAGTCAAGCAAAAGAAAAGTTCTTCATGCTGTCGCGCTAAGCCAGGATCCACTACTGTTGCCCCTACTGACAGCATAAGAAAACATGAAAGACATTCTGATTGAAGGTTAGTTTTTTCCAGAGATTACCAAAAAAAAAAAAAAAATTAAATTAATAAAAAGTAACGTGCAAGAAATTCTTTCAGTTATCTTTTGGTCAGGAACATTTCATCTTATACAAAACAAACACGCCACAGTCCAGATGTGAAGAACAAAGTGTTTATTTTAGTGAACCTTAAAGATCAGAATAAATAAAGGGTGAGCGTTTGTCTGTGTTATTCTTCTCTCTCATGCAGAGAATCATAGTGTCATTCCACAGTACCTCCTGGAGGGTTGCTACTTCAAACTTTAAATAATAAAATTGCCCTATTTCTCCACTATCGTTTGGTGCCCAGCATGGGGTTGTAGTGCATTCTTTTGTAAACCTGTCTAAACAGACTTCCTCCCAGGACCGAGTGCTCCAGAACATGGCCACTCCTTAGCTGACCATTGACAAAACTCAAATACTTTGTCCAAAAAGAGGCTTTGGTCAAATGATCCTTTAAATATTCACAACTACCAACACTGAAATTTCAAAAAAAAAAATATATATATTAATAATTCCATAAATTACTAATAAGATCATCACAGTTGATGTGCTAATTCAAAGATTTATCATTTCAGACAAGTAAACAAAATCATGTACAAAGTTGACAAAAATAATATGAACACCTGCAAAAGCAAATACATTTGGTATACACAACAGATGACCCCCTTCACACCCCACATAATCTGTTCAAATCCAGGGCTTTAAACACAAAAACAGTCTTATAATCAAGCCGGTTAAGATGTGTAAAAAGCAAACAATAGGCGTTGTGTGAGTACCAGGCGAACAGCATCGTCTCTCATTTGAACTTCAGGCCCCGCGTTGGCCTTTCTAAAAGTAGTGCCGAGAGAGTGAGGAGTCCTATGAGCGTTCCTGAAGTCAGCGGGCTGTGCAGCCAGAGGTTGGCAGGTGAAAGGTGAGAGATAAAAGTTAATTTAGGGAGGGTGACCTTTCTGTGGTCCACAGGAGCTCGATGTAGGGCCATTTGGTCTGTAGACAGCGCTTGACTGGAGTGTCGTCTGTACGTACCATGGGGTCCTCAAAACCCATGACCAAAGCAGTGCCCTCGACATAACTCACCTGGTGGAGAGAAACACAAGGGGTGAACATGCAACACACTGGCATACATCCAGTCAACTTCCTGACCTTCTAAATAAAACCTAGCCCCTGTTTCTGGAAATGCCAGTGCTTCTCTCTCTGTATGTGTCTCATTAGAGACCTGGCCTCCTGCTATGACATCATCAGACATAAGACAGTCGATGACTTCCATATGGAGAGCGTCATATTGCCAGGAAGGAATCTGCCCTTGACATAGTGTCACGATAAACATGCGCCCTCATTTTTCTGAACATTTTGTGTTGCTATTATATATTGTGTTACCCAAGTGAAACCTATAAATCCATTTCACAAGGTCTAATAGTGCAGTATTGAGTGTGATGGGAGATCCACTGACTCCTGATGACCTTTAAATCCAGGAAATAAGCTTCGCTCTCCACAATCATCAAGACTCAGAGACATCCCTTCACACAGAGACAAACAACACTCACCAAGCAACTTTTTTTTTCTTCCCCCAAGTTCATTAGCATTGCCCAATTCAACCCAGTCTTGAGTAAAAGCCATAAAGCTCTATGGCACTCCCTCTGGTGGCAGCCACAAACATCTCTACACCAACATTACCAGTCCATTACGCAGTGAGGCTCAGACATGCTGACAGCACAAATCTCTCTGTTCAAGTCATTAGGAAGCAGATCACACACTTGCAAGACTCCACTTGTCATTTTTCTTCTAAATGGCCAACTAACCTCTGCTCAACCCAGTGTTTCAGCAAAAAAAAGTTGCTTTTGTCATCAACCATGAACGTTGCCATCAGTTTTCCGAGAGTTAAGAGAACTATCCATCAAAACAAACACATTGATCTCTGTGACTACAGGTAGACAGATTGATTAAAGAGTGCAAAAGCAGCAAATAGGCAGGTGTAGAAAAGGATGTTGAGGGATGATCTTTTGAACTTTGAAGATCTGAGAGTGCAGCTTACTATACTTCTACTATTACTTCCATATTTTTCAAGCAGCCCATTTTACCCAACCCCACCATTCTTCATTTTACAGCTGTACTCTAGCTTTTGGCAGTAGAATGCAGCGGAAGGAAGGGTGACATCTTCTAGCTGACTAGACTGTAAACTATAACCAACCATTTCCAGGCCCAATAAAGTGCTACAGTACATCTTGTTTGAAGGCACACATTCATTATGGCTGCCAGTCAACTGTGATCGTGTGGAACAGTGAGGTTATCCATGTTAGTTAGAACATGCCATAAAACTTGTCAACACTCTTTGTATGTTTACTTGAAATAATCCAAATATTTCCACTAGCCTGACAGATTTCATGTTTTTGAGTTTTTTTGTGTGGCATATTCACCTGAAGATAATAGTCTACTGTTGGTCAGCTTGGCTTTGTGTTCAGTTATGTCTATATTTTAAAATAAATATTTATTTATTTTCAGACTAAAACAAATGCATGTGTGCATAATCAGTCTTATACACAATGATTGAATAAAAGAAGTGACTGAACCAGTACCACATCAAGAACTGATTGGTTCCCACACTTTTTACCAATGAAGTTCCAAGGACCAATGAACAATGATTTTCTGGAGATTTCACTCACATTTTTTGCTGTGCATTTCTAGTTCACAGTTTCTAGTTGAGTATAACTAGAAAACTGATCTTAAATATCTAATAAACCAGGAAAATTCTGGAAAGCATTTAAATCCTGTGGAAATCTGCAGTTTTCTCTATGGGCAAAGATTCAGTCCTTGCAAACATCTTATGAATGTACACTACTGTTCAAAAGTTTTTTTATGCTCACCAAGATTGCATTTATTTGATCGAAAATACAGAAAAAACAATATTGTCAAATATTATTATAATTCAAAAGAACAGTTTTCTGTTTTAATATATTTTAAAATGTTATTTATTCCTGCGATGGCAAAGCAGTCTTCAGTGTCACATAATCTTTCAGAAATCATTCTAATATGCTCATTTGGTCATCAATATTTTTGTGGAAACTGTGATAGATTTTTCAGGATTCTTTGATGAAATGTCAAAAGAACAGCATTTACAGTATTCGAAATAGAAATCTTTTGTAACATTGTAAATGTCTTTACTGTCAGTTTTGATTAATGTAATGCATTCTTGCTAAATAAAAGAATTAATTGTGACATGAAGCAGGAGTGCTGGAGGAAGACAGAATGAGATCAGATCCCTTTGGATGATTATATGACTTGAGCAGAAGGGAAATCTGGGCTTTGGATTCAAATGCCAGTATGGTCCGTGTTCAGTGGTGGACGAAGTACACATACCATGTACTTGAGTTAAAGTAAAGATACTCAAGGTAAAATATTACTCAAGTAAAAGTAGAAGTGCTGCCTTTAAACATTCACTTGAGTAAAAGTACAAAAGTATTTGCCTTCAAATGTACTTAAGTATCCAAGTACTATGATTTTTTTATGGCTATAATGTCCTATTATAATTTTTGTCACAAGACTCTTGCTTAACTCAGTCTACGTGAAGACTCTAATGTCACTCCTGGCACATAATAAAATGACATTAATTAGTCTATATATATATTTATTATTTATTTTTATTGAATTGAATTGAATATTTTTTGTGTGTTTAATTTTGGACGGAAGGGGACTGTTTCCATAAGGTATAATACATTTACAGTATTTACTGTATATATTTTTCACGAGCGTCTATGGTCATAATTATAAACATCCTAATGTTATGATACATTCACATAAACCTGCACAATGCCATTAAATAAATACACACACACACACACACACACACACACACACATTATATTCTACGTTATGGGAGCAGCCAATTTCCCTCCCAAATTAAACACCAAAACGTATTAATGCAGTGTTTCTGCTACTCCCCAGAAAAAAAATGCTATTATATGCAAGTAATTTTAGTGTCAACGTAATAAGCAATGTTCATTATGCGTCAATATTTACCGATAATTGCTGCAATAATAGCTGCTGCTCTCTGCCCCGCTTAAAATCATTGGCAACACGATTTGTTTGGAACTATTGATAGCTACACGAATCACATGACCGCGCGGCGGTGAGATCACAGTAGGCTTGTTCGACTTGAACTGGCGCTGCACACTGCACAGACCAATCGGTGAATGACATTAAAATACAGAAGAGCGATTAGAGAGTAGACGGCTCTGTAAGCTTTTCAAACGCTCTCGCGATTTCGCTCTATACTTTGATGTCATAAACTGATTGATCTGTGCAGCGCCGGTTCAAGTCGAACAAGCCTAGTGTGTCGCAACCTCATACTGTCTGGTTGCAACTCTCATATTTAACGGCTCGCGCTTAGTAGATACAGCCAAGGCAAGTTCAAAACAAAGCGCGCACGTTGTAGGCTACTGTGATTGGTGGCTCGTTTGACCAGTTACGTTTTTATCCACTCATAAATAAAAAGGAACGACTGATTTTGAAAATGTAGTAGAGTAAAAAGTAAGATATTTGACTTTGAAATGTAGTGGAGTTAAAGTAAAAGTCTTCCCAAATTTAAATACTTCAGTAAAGTACAGATACGCAAAAAAGCTACTTAAGTACAGTAACGAATTACATTTACTTCGTTACTGTCCACCACTGTCCGTGTTATGGCCAGGAGCTCCTTACATTTGCAAGGTGTTTTGTTCCTGAGAAAGGGCCCCTGTGAATATACGAGTGGCACAGAGGAAACCTCAACAATAAAGGCTGCACACTTTACTGCTGCTGGCTAATGCGTTTGCCAGAGTAATGAAGAGTAACCTGTGTGTCCTCAGGGACCTGATGTGGCAATTCCTACCCATTACCCCTTAACTTCTGTCAATCTCTTTCTCACACACATGCACTTCCGCTAAGAAGCATAGGTCACGCACACTCCCTGATAAATTAATGTATGAGGTTGGCGGTGTTCTTTAGTGATGGCATGTGTAAATATCATTAGCATTCTTTATGGGACATAAGACTGGCATGATACATGAAAATGATTCACAATGGTAAGAAAAGCACAGAAAAGACATGGAATGAGAATAAGTACTTGAAACAACACCAGAAAGCATAATAAAAGAGTCTTTGTTTAAAAAAAATTGATTTAAATGCTTTTTTTTGTAAACAGAAAAAAAGAAAAGAAAAAAAGATTACATTAGAATAGAATAGAATAGTTACCACTTGAATTTTAACAACTGCTAACAATGTTAACCGCAACAATAATAAAGTTCAATCTTCAACTTTTTTTAAAGCATATTTAAAAGTTCTAGCCGGGTTTTTAAATTTAATATTGGAGACACTTGAGAACCAATGGAGAACATTATTCAAAATATTTCCTTTTGTGTTGCACAGAAGAAAGAAAATCTCATTTGTGCTTGGAACGATGGGTGAGTAAATGATGACAACTTAATTATTCCTGTAGCTATAATTGCTAAAAACAAAAATATATTTAAAATAACTAGAAATGAGACCATGAAATAAAACTGAACTGTGACTTACAAAAAACCACTGGAACAAAACTGAAATTGAAAATGATTTGAAAATAATTTTACACTAAAATGCATTTGACCATGTGGCTTTTAAATGATACAAATCATCTTGCTCGGTTTAACTCTGTATGAACACAAATCAAGAGAACAGAGAGCATGACACATTCGTCTATTGAAACAGTTTCAGCTCTTCATGGCTTCAATATACTCTGCCCAGTCTCGAAAGCTGTCGACACTCGCAGGAAACACTTGGAACGTTAGTTCGGGTTTCAGGAGGCTAAGAGGTCTTAGTGGTGTGGGCCGTATGACGGGGTGGCTCACAAACTCCACATCCCAGGAATCAGACAGGATAAGACTGACCCACCAGCGCTTTCATGCCAGCAGGGGTAATATGTTATTAAAGTGTGCTTGCATGAGTGGCCATTAGAAAGCAAGCGCAGTGTAGTGTGTCTTACCTTCTCATTGTGGTTAGACTGCTTCAGGCCATTATAGTGATACACAGGAAATGAGTCTGGGATCACGGAATCCTGGAAAAGAGGACGACACGTGTCAGTGCGGACATGTACATCATCAGATCTGTGGAACATCAGCAAACAGCTCTATGTGTCCTTAAACACTGACATTTACTGCCTATATCTGACTCCATCTATAGGACGCAACATTTCAGTGACTTTAGACAACTTAACCAAAACATCCAATTCCAGCTCAAACATCACAACACACTACATAAACTCAAACCAGAGAGCCTAAAACAATGGTCCAGTGGATGGTTTTAGATGTAATGACATGCTCAATGCTGACAGCACACTGAAATTTATTGCTTTAAGTCCAAAACAATCACACCCCCATCCCGTGGAGCTGCTGAATAGACTCGATTACAAACCGGAGCCAGAACTCAGCAGACCAACTCAAACTAGCAGCAAAACCCAAGCACACAGTCTTAACAGGAGCCAAATACTTCTGTCTAGCCCCCATACCACATGCCTGCCTCGATGCCAAAACTACAACAGCGAGTCGAGTGCGTGCATGTGTTTGAGTGGGCCTGAAATAGGGTTAGAGTATTTGATTTGATGGTAAATTGAGGCCTTTTTTGTATGTATCCCTAAAGCCCTAATCTATTTAACATAGAGCAGTGGAGCTGCAAGTCCATGCCAACTATAACCGTCAGCTTCTCCCTCTCTCTCTCTGAGGGGTTACATGTACATAGATTTTATCTGGGGCTGATTGTAGGTTTATTTGAACGCAATGAAAAAAACAGTAAGAAAAAGCAAACAATGTTGAGCAAGAGCAAGAATCAAGGGGAAGAAAAAAAAAGACAGCAGGATAGCCAGTATAGGAGAGTTAGCCCTGTTCCAATACCTAGTGAGCTGCCTTCATGTCTACTGCCTGCATAGGCAGTATCCAAACCAATACACTTTATAAGGGACTGATTTTAAACTCCCTACATTGGCTGCAACTCTGAGCACCACACAAATACTCAACTCACAGTTGATTTCAATAGAGTTTGATGTTAACATGTTACTAAGATAATGGCATATTACTCTAACAAGCTCTAATAAAAAAAATGTAAATATAGGTGTATATACTAGGGCTGTGAATAAAAGATGCAATAATAATGCCAAAAAAAAAATATACTAATAATCAAACGACAAGCAATAGCACAAATAAACAATAAACAACAAAAAAGAAAAAAGTAAACAACTAGTATTTCCAAGTCAACTAGTAGTTGAATTGTCTCTCACATCCCTAAACAGAACAAAGATACAAATTAAATAAACAGGGCTTTTCAGGCAAATCTAACAGTAGTTAGATACAGATTAGGTACAGAAATGTAATAAAGTAATCAAATGTAAAAAGCACTGGCTGCATAGTCTTCACAGTATAAATGATGTTCTGTAGAGATTAATCCTTATTAAAGTTACAAAAGTTATTCAGTCAAGAGCAGTGAGTGATTTTTTTCAGTGTAGTTTGATTAACATTAAAAACGGACAGCAGCAGGAATATTAGGCTGTTGTCATTGTAAGACAATGCCCAGATCCAAAATACTGAAACTGTTAAACATCCATTGTCTTTCTTGACTGTCTACGTTTACTTAAGACATAACCGTCTAGGTTTACTAGGATACTTGCCAAGACAGGCCTTTTGACAATTTTGTGAGAGACGACGACGTGAAAGAGAACTCATTTCAGTATTTGTGTAGAGTCAGATGCGGATTTCTTGGAATGTGCTTCGAACAATGGCGTAGGTTTGATTTTAACATTGGTGGGGACATAAAAGGGCATTTTTACACTTTTGACCGCAATTGCATTCCATCTAAAGCCTTTATATATAGATATGGTAGCCAACCCACTCATAACATAATTTTGATTACGTAAACCAAGAACATTAGCTACAATTCAACGTTCTGTACTTTATGATAGAATACCTAAACAAGCATGTAACAGCAAAAACAATTATTCAAGGATTGACATTAAGGTTAAGCCTAAATTTACTATAATTAATCAATTCTGTAACATAATCATTTAAAAGGTAATGACAAGTAGGCAGTTTAACAGAGATACAACTTTAACTTTTCTATGTCCATAGTGCAATCGACAACATCTCTCTTTCAGTGTTATTTTATGGATATTTCAGCTTACAGTTTGCTTCATACATTCAGTTTAACGACAATAAGTTAAAGAGGTTAAACTTCATCATTCAACTGAACTATGTATGTAGGCTTTGTTTAAAACACTTAACTTACTCCATCTATGCACTAAATGCACGTCCTTGAATGAGCGCAGTTTTCTAGCGTATTTACTTTGACTTCTCAGCAATGGTATGACCCATTTTAAATGCGTGAAAATTACCACAACAGTGGTTACATATGAAGAGTTCAGATGCAAAAGCCTCTAAGTG
>NC_138744.1:14479434-14736934 GCF_965113295.1 Leuciscus leuciscus
TAACTTTTGAACCATAAGGGCTAGAAACAAATATTTTTCCCCTGATTCCTTGGCTCATGCCAATTTTCCTAAAAACCTTTCAAACTCCTCCTAGGCCGTTGATGGAATTCAAGTTAATACGTCAAACCGTTTTTGATAAACGCACAAACAAATTTTACGTAGCGCTCGCGAAAACAGACGTAAGGCTGTATCTCCGCAACGCTTTTTATCTGATTCAGACCAAACCTGGTACATGTCATCACAAGCATGACCTGAGGCTACATGCTGCGTTTCGGCGCAGCACCACCTACTGGTCCGGAGATATGATTTTTTTTTTTTTTTGCTTATAACTTCTGAACAGTTAAAATTGGTCTTGTTAGATTCAGGGCAACATGCCGAGTTGACTGATATCCAATTTTACCTTATCGGCCATTTTGGCCATTTTAGAATTTTGTGCTAAAATGCTGTATTTTTAGAACGCATGAACGGATTGTTACGAAACTTGGTATGGGTCATCTGCACGATGCCCTGACTGAGCCTGAGAAGTTTCGAACCAGCGCCACCTAGTGGTCAGAAGTTATAACACAAAATTTATAACACAACAAAATTTCCAAAAAGGCTAATAACTTTTGAATAAATCTGCCTATCTATCTTGATAGATTTCTTGGGTCATGCTGAGAACATAGATACGAAGTTTGCCATATTTGACCAATATTCCTGTCCGCCATTTGGATTTCGTGTCGACAGACGAAACCATTTTCGTATACCGTAGCAGCAAAGTTGAGACATGATGCCAAAGGGACTATTGAGGCTTTATCTCTGCAATGCCTTGACATATTTACACCAAACTTTGTATGTGTCATTGTCACTTCACTCTGACCACATCAGTTTTGTCAGTTTTGTAACTGCGCCACCTATTGGTCGAAAGTCATAATCCATTAAATCATATTTTAAATTACTGTTTAAATTATTTTTCAGCCATTTTACCTAAAATCCTCTTTAAATTTCTTTAATTGCTCATTGTTGCAGTTGGTCTGACACGTCTTGTCGTCTTATTCTGCTTGGCCCCGATAATTGCTGCATGCAGCTATATTTTATTAATTGCATCTAGTGTGGAACAACGAGAGTTGTACGCATACAGTGACAATAAAGAAATTCAATTCAATTGAATTCAATAATGTTCATACTAGATCGGAACAGTTTGTCATGACACACTTTGTTGGTTTGGCAAAGCTTTGTATAAAGGTTTAGACTAGTTTTACCTTTGAGGTTTGATGGTTATAACATGCATTACAGTAAGTAATAGAGTAAGAAAAACATTACATACTTAGGAAACTCATCAGAGAGATTGTCAGATATACATAGACTCAGATACATTTAAATACATAAAGATGGCTGGATGGATGGATTACAGTAAATGATATAGTAAGTATATAGATAGATAGATAGATAGATAGATAGATAGATAGATATCTCTAGGCAGTTGCTATAGGGTGTTTTGGTGGTTGCTATGATGCTTGTGCTTAAAATTTGGTCTCTTTTAAAGGCACTCTTTGATCTCATGAGCCCTTAGTTGAATTTCTATGTCTCTTGATATAATACATGAACAAATTGTTTTGGCCGTCGGAAACAAACCACTATTGACCATAAGAGGGAGAGCGGCAGGAGCTTCCATAGGCCTGAGTAATATCAGTGAGAGAGTTCCTAATCTTCTTGATGATATGAGAATGCTGTGGTCATTTTATTGTGTGTTGTGTAATAGTTTTAATCTGGTGTGGCTCTCATTCCTCAGGCATGTTCAAACGCCTCACTTACAGCAAACTTTGGAAGGAACAGCTTCAACCTCATACACATCAAAGCTGGGATCTTTATCATTTTGGATTTCATTTGGAGTGTGTGTTCACTCCCCATACCATACTAGGTCTGGTTGGCTTGGAGAGCGTGTTGAGGAGCAGTGTCTGTCCGTGTGGGAGTTGTCCCATAATTCTGAGCGCAGAGGGAATTCCTGCTGTAGTCCTTTTCGAATGCTCAGCTGAGTCTTCCTGATTCTTCAGTGCTTCACGTGATGCTGATGCGGTAATCATGCCCACCGATGCATTCCGAAATGGGAAGCTCTTAAGAATATGTGAGGAATTCGGAATATGTAGAATTCCAGGTGAGGAACAGAGTGATTGTGATGATGTATTAGGGACGTAGGAGGTTCTTTCTGATAAGGAACAGCTAACGGAGTAGTCTGGATTCCACAGTAAGATTTACACTGGCGGGTGTTTTTTGGCCCCTCAATACTAAATCCAAAGAATCCCATCGTTGCACTGCTGCTACTCTGAGTGAACTGTGCTGGCTGAGCGATAACATATTTATATCTATTTCAAAAACTTGTGCACATACATACGCAAGCATTCACACACACATACCTCTCAGAAGAATCTGCTTTGATCTTCTACAGCAACAGACAAACTTTGCACAAGTTGTGTGTTTGTGTGTATATATGAAAAAAAAATGTTTTAACAGAGATGGATGGGTGAAGGATGTAAAGCAATTAATTTGTTGTGTATACATGGGCTGTTTACTTCAGTTTCTTTTGTGTGACCCGCTTACATAAGCACGTGGCATTAGTCTGTATGTAGTGAAAAAGAGAAAAATAGAGTATGTTTGTGCTGAGATAACACCTCACAGACCCAACCCATAATGAGGGCATGTTTAGGGCATAAACTCAAGGCCAAACCACACACAAAAACACTTAATTTAGGGCAGGTAAGCTTTCATGTGTACCAGTAAATTACTATATGAAGTGTATATCAATCTACCAAGCAGATAAGCACATCTTATCCATTAGCGAAAACAAGCACATCTTATGCATTAGTGAAAAAAGGTATTTTAGACCAATTATTTTTTCCGCTTTAGCATAGCTTTAGTGTCGGTTTTATTTGAGTATTTTTATATACTATTATAGTATTTAATAATATTTTGATTCTTATTTATGAGCTTTTATATTTTCAGGTTTTTTTTATATTCCTATTCAGCTTTAATAAAAAAAAAATCTGTTTTAATGATTTTAGTTCATTTCAGGCTACTTTATTTCAGTTGGTTGCCAAGGAATCCGTGTATCATCTATTCATTCTGTTTTTTATTTATTTAATATTATAAGTATATTTCAGAATAATAAGAAAAAAAACAAGAATTCAGCTTGATTTTTTTTGTTTTTAGTTTCAAGGGTAGAAAACGACTCAGTTATTAATGTAACCTCGGTTCCTTGAGATAAGGGAACGAGTATTGCGTAGCTATACGCTATGGGAAAAACTCCTATTTCTCCGCATACTGAAGCCTTTTGTATAATAACGCAGTGCTACTGCACAGCCATAACAGTGCAGAGACTATTCGCATGCTATTGGCTGGTCAGTGGTAACTGCACGAACCTATGGCAGAGCGGCATAACTGCGTAAACCAATAGTTGCAAAGCCCACCGAGCTGAGCGCAGAGCCCGCCAGAATGGGCGGGGCATCCGCCTATAAAAGATGCTCGATTTTGTCATAGATTCAGGTTTATCGACTGAAGCGATGAACGCCGAGTCGTGTGCGCCCTAGCATGGCCGTCTACGCAATACTCGTTCCCGTATCTCAGGGAACCGAGGTTACGTTAGTAACCGAGTCGTTCCCTTTTGAACGGTCAGTCGTATTGCGTAGCTATACGCTATGGGGAACCAATCCAATCACGCCGTGCTATGTTAAGTGTAACGACATGTGCTATGACCCAAGTTGGGACGCTTTAACAAGGGTCCAAAGCAAGAGCCTAAGTCTGACATGACGCCTTGATAGGGCATGACCGCAGAGGCCGGATTAATCATACGGAAAGGATGTGCGCAGGGGCTTATAAGTTATCAAATCTGGTGAAGGTAGATGTCGAGGACCAGCCGGCCGCCGTGCATATATTGCCAATGGATACTCCACTAGACCATGCCCAGGAAGAGGCCATGCCTCTAGTGGAGTGAGCTCTGATGCCTATGGGGCATTCCTGGCCCATAGAAGCATTTGCAAGAGCGATAGCGTCCACCAGCCATCGGGATAATCTTTGCTTTGTGACCGGAAGCCCTTTGGTGTGGCCACCGAAGCTTACATAGAGCTGCTCCGACTGTCTGTACTGGGCGGAGCATTGCATATAAGTTCTCAGAGCCCGAACCGGGCAGAGTAGGTGTAATTGTTGCTCGTCTTCCGTTGTGGGAAGAGCAGAAAGTGTAACTACCTGTGCTTTGACTGGGGTTGAAAGCACTTTGGGCACATAGCCGTGTCTTGGTTTGAGGATGACTTTGTGGTCGCCCGGACCAAACTCCATACAGGAAACGCTGACAGAGAGCGCTTGTAGGTCCCCCACTCGATTGACTGATGCTAAGGCTAGCAGTAATGCAGTTTTGAGCGAGAGCAGTTTTAATTCGGCAGATTGTAGTGGCTCGAATGGAGGCCCCTTTGAGGGCCCTGAGGACCGTTGATAGGTCCCAGGAGGGCACTGGAGGGTTAAGCCTCCTTGCTCCCCTTAGGAAGCGGACAATCATGTCGCTTCTCCCTATCGACTGGCCGGCCAACGGGGCATGGAAGGCTGCGATGGCTGTCACGTAGACTTTGAGCGTCGATGGGGTACGGCCCGTATCCAGCAGCTCTTGGAGAAATGAAAGTATCAGAGATACTTCACATAAAGTAGGGTTCTGGTTCCTGGTTGAGCACCAGCCGGAGAACACAGATCACTTAAGAGCATAGTGGCGTCTCGTAGACGGAGCTCTAACCTCGCTGATTGTGCTCAGGACTCTCGCTGGGAGGTCCGCAAGCTCCCGTCAAGAAGCCACACATGGAGGGCACATAGTTTGGGATGGGGGTGCCAAATTTTCCTGTTCGCCTGGGAAAGAAGGTCTTCCCTCAGGGGTATTGACCACGGGGCAGCTGAATCAACTCGGGGAACCAAGGCTGGTTCTGCCAGAGTGGGGCCACAAGTAGGACTGTGTGTCTGCCCTCCCTGATCCTTTTTATGACCTGAGGGAGGAGCGTGACTGGAGGAAAAGCATACAGGGGAAGGCTTGGCCATTCGTGGGCCAGCGCATCCCTGTCCTTCGAGAAAAATATTGGGCAGTGAGAGTTGTCTTCGGAGGCGAAGAGGTCGACCTCTGCCCTCCCGAAAACATCCCAGATCGTTTGAACAGTTTGGGGATTCCTCTGGGGACACCTTTCCCCCGGGACAGCATATCTGCTCCCTGGTTCAGTTTGCCCGGCACATGTGTTTTATTTAGCTGACCAACTCTCAAAATCTGTGTGAATGCACAACGGTTCTGTTGGGCTGCGCTTCACTAAGTGCATTTATCTGCAGTTTATTCAACTTATTATCTGCAGCCTATTCAACATTGCAACTTATTTGAACTGTATGAATTAGGACAACTACTCACCTTGATGTTGTTTTAAAGCCTTATTACCTTCTTTTTCCGGATTAAATTAAATTAAATTAAATTAAATTAAATTAAATTAAATTAAATTAAATTAAATTAAACAAAAATGGTGACGTTCATTACGATTTTTTTTTTTAAGCGGATGCAAACGTGTCATAAAATAATCCTATGCAATTTGTGCAAAAACTCTCCTCTTCAGTTCACCCCACATATTTTCTATAGGGTTCAGGTCAGGGGACTGGTCAATTTTTCTGGTCAGGAGACTGGTCAAAACCGAATGAACAAATGATACACAGATTCCAAGGCTAAAAAATTAAAAATAACATCAAGTGTTTCATCTAATATTTATATTCTATTTTACATTATTTTATTTTATTTAGGGTTTGTTCTGCATTGTGTACAGAGGTACAGAAAGATTATATTCAGGTTATTTTGACTTATGTCTACATAGTTTTTGCTTTTACAGACAATGAAATGAAAAGAAACACTTTCCATTGACAGCAACTCCGTTGTTACACAACTTACAAACGTACAGGTTGATGCCAGAGAGTCTAAGAGCATCATCTCCATATAATGCACTGTAACCATACCCCTGTGTTACGTGTGTGTGTCTGTGAGACATTAATAGCTCGCCTGCTGATATATCTGGCTCTCTTTCCATCACACTGTGTGTCGTCGCACCACCTGATTCCTCTTTGGGTTGGAAGGAGGGGCGGGGTGTAGTTTAAGATCCCCTACCCCACCCAGCTCATCCAGCAAGCTGACAAATTCTTCTATGGCATCCTTGGGTGTGTATGTACTTTGGCAAGTGGGATCCCTTGTGACTGTTTCTTGAGTCCAGTACTCACAGAATGTGCCAAGGGTTTGCCCTGCCTCGAGGGGATGAGGTGACCCCATAACATCTCTCACTGACACACACACACATAAAGGCAGCAGCTTTAAATTACCAAGCACACTCTCATCCTCGTCTTATTGATGTTATACTGCTTACACAGTCTTTTGATGTTAATAAAGTGAAGAAATATTAATTATTAATGAATTATTTGATAAATCACTTTTCAAATGATCCAACATGTTTAGTTTTTATGTTTAAAATGTCAGTTAAATGTAATAAAATAATACATTATTAAATAATTTTTGAAAACAGCTATTTAATTTAATAACATTGGCCTTTTCTTTATGTATTTGTCTGGATGAAGAAAAGCAAGTTGTAAGTGCAAAATAGAAATATTTTAAAATTCATATTCATATAATACAAATTTGTACCATATATATATTTGAAAAAGTCTATTTGTTATTTTGAAAAGTAATTTAATTTACATTTTTCTTTTTATTGTCATTTAAATGAATGTTTGTAATATATGTATATAATTAAATGTATGTGTTTATATTTATTATATGTAAATGTTTATTCATATTTATTTATTACTTTTTAATATATTTTATTTCTACATTTAATTTTTTTTGTGGATTCCATTCAATGGACAATGCATTTGGTCATTTTTCCTCTTTCCCTTCACTCTCATTTATAGTACAGACAGTACTTTTTAGTTATGCAATGTTACATTCTCATCTGAGAAGTCCTAAACTTTTTTTTTTACATTTTATTTCTATGTAATATAATAGGTATTTGTGACAAGAAAGGGCTCTGAAGTGGTACATTCAGAATCGCTGCACACTTGAGAGAACAAGGTAGTGTTGGGTTAAAAGTTATCTGTGAGTTTTACATTTCATAATCTTCCCCAAAATCTCCATTATAAAATACCCTCTTTTTTCATCTTACTAAGCTAAAGGAAATGTAGTATAATAAATAACCCTTACAGCTGTATCAGAGCTACATGTTTACATGGACGTATATTTAATTTGCATGTGTGTCTGAGTTACGCAATATGACACAAGTGTTCCGTCATGAGGTGGCGGTTTTGTGGACGCTCCTGCCCGGTCCAGAAAACACTGTGGGCCATTGCTTTGGGATGTTTTTCACATCCAAGTTCATCGTGAGTTCAGCTCCCAAGAGAGGTGTGAGTGTATCCGTATGCGTCTGAGTGTGTAAGAGGGGTCTCTATTCCCCAGACGTCGGTGAAACGTATCACTAACACTGGTATAACGCTAGCCAAACTCTTTCCCGGGTTTTATTTTTAACTCCGCCGCTGAGACAAAGAGTCCAGTCAGTACTGCCTCTGAGAACCAGGCCACAGGAGCCCAACCAAGTCTGGCTGCGTCACACGCTCCCGTGTGTGTGTGTCTCTCTTTCTCTCTCTCTGTGTCTCGCGCAAGAGCAGACGTACAAACGGGCCAGAGCGGAGGAGTGGAAGGAGAGGGAGAAAGAGGCCTGGCGTGGAGTCATCGCTGTGGTGAGAGCATCAGGGGCAGTGGGCCATCGTGATGATGTCATAGAAGGAGGAAGTGGTTTGAGTTGTGTGATATAAGAGGGGGGAAGTTTTCGCCAAACACAAATGGCAGACCTTGCAACATTAAAAATTATTGCCACCATTTCAAAGGTCCCGGCTCGATACGTAAAAGTAGGGGACCTTTAGGACCGAAGGTCTTATTCTTCTTTGAGAGGAACTTACATACATCTCATTACGTAACTCACCAAATCCAACGCGCAGATCCAAAACACGCACTCATACAGGGTTCTTGTTTGCTGAACCCCATAATCCCCTCTGGTTACCGTTTTCCCCCTGCCAACTACGCCCTCACTCCTTCTTTCCTTTCTTTAATTTTTTCCCTCTTTTTCACTTTTTTCCACCTCTTAGTGACGCACTCTCACATAATGAAACTGTTAAACAAGGGGACAGGCTCTCTCTCTCTTTCAGGGTGAGTAAAATGATAGTGCTGCTCTGTATTTGTGGCTGGCTGCATTCAGAGGGAGGCTATTTTTAGTCCTGGCGGAGCTGTTTGGAGGCGCTATTTGTGTCATCAGCAGCACCATGCCACGCGCTTGCCATCATATGGGCAGTATTTTTACACAGGGAGAGAACACTTGAGAGAACACTTGCAAACTCTGAAACTCATGCTTGGGCTTATAAATGAACATGCATGTGCAAGCCAAAAAGGACATCAGCACCTGAGCCAGAGGGCAAGAGGAGTATAACCTGTGTTGGCCCCATCCTTTCCCTCTCTAATAATGTGATAACAAATACCAGTTTGCAATATCAAGCAGCATAACGGACTGTTTTTGTACAGACAAAATAACTGGAAGTGGATGATACAGGAAGTCTTGCACATTCAAGGAAAAAAATGGCTTTGTCTGCTCTTACATAAAAAATAAATAAAGTGGATATGGATCTTCTGAGATTCTTTTTTTTACTAACAATCTAATCTGTGTCTGTTCTACCACCTATTAATAGTCTGTTATATATTATATTAAATATTGATGTGTGTGTGTGTGTGTGTGTGTGTGTGTGTGTGTGTGTGTGTGTGTGTGTGTGTGTGTGTGTGTGTGGCCTGTTAAACCCTACATTATGGAGACAGAATGTCCCCACAAAGATGGCAAGATGGACATTTTTTGGTCCCCATGAGGAAAACAGCAAATAAATCATACTAAGTGATGTTTTTTTGAAAATGTAAAAACGTAGAAAGTTTTCTGTGATGGGTAGGTTTAGATGTGGGGTTAGTGTAAGGGGATAGAATATACAGTTTGTACAGTATAAAATTCATTATGTCTATGGAAAGTCACCGAAAAACATGAAAACATCATCTGTGTTTGTGTGTGTGTGTGTGTGTGTGTGTGTGTGTCGGTGTGTGTGTGTGTGTGTGTGTGTGTGTGTGTGTTTGTGTGTGTGTGTGTGTGTGTGTGTGTGTATGTGATTATAATAATTAATTTGTATAACCCAGAACAAAACCCTGTCAGCCTTTGTGATACTGAAGAACAAGGGCTTATAAAATACTCTAAGGCCCTGTTTACACCTGGAATTAAGACCCTGTCCCAAATGGCCCCCTAAACACTCACGGTCTTCCTCTGAGTCCGCACTTTTGTGACGTAACGCAGCTTTAACTGTCAGGTAGAAGTCTGCTGCGGAGCTCGCACCGGTCACATGGACTTGACGGACACGCACACGCGGGAGCCATTGTAAGTCCACAAGACTTAAAATGCATATGAAGTGTGCCATTTGGGACAGGGCCTAAGATGCGTTTTGGTCGATTGGATCACAAGTTGACGAGGCAGACACATACCCGTTTACACCTGGTGTTTAAATCCTTTTCTTTTGTCCACTTTCGAGCACTTCTTTCCTGATTTATTTGAGTGGAGAGGTCTATGTGTGGATGAATGTATTTCTTTTGATCTAATGGATGAAATAAGCTCAAGTAATACATATGAACGCGACCAGAGACGACGGAAAAACATATGGAGATCAGCAGCTTTCGTTTTAGCTTTGAGACCATTCAAGACCACGCCATGGTAGAAATCAGGAATGGTGAGAGAAACACTGTGCTTGGTATGTTTTTCGTCTTCAAACCAAACTTGGGTCTTCAGCCGACAAAGATTAAATCCCATCTGGCTAGCGCGCTTTCCATAATATTAAGCGTCGTCCACTTGTGATCGAATTGACAAAAAGGTTTCTTAATACCAGGTGTAAACAGGGCCTTAAATGTCTTGAGTCTGTGTATGTCTGTGTCTGTGTGTATCATGTAACAGAATATGTCTGTATTACAAGGGTCACGTGTTACAGGAGACAGCCAAACATGAAAAGTACATTTGAGAGGATTTGTTTAGACAAAGAATTTCAGATTCTGATCCATTATAGATGAGTACATTACCAGAGCAATGAGCAAAACTATGACTATCACCGTTTCTCACCTCTTTTTCCTCTGTCTCACTTTCTCTATCTCTCATACACAATTATAGGAACTGCCCACAGGGAAACACAGCTGTGGCACAATGTGTAAACGACAGGGAATGGAACTAGTGCTTCCTGCTTCAATCACACACAGGCTGCTATCATAAATATAAACTTTGCGATGATATCTGAATCTAAGGCCCAAGACATATTGTACTCAAGTAAATAAACGCTAACATTTTACCTATGCAAGTTAGATTTCACTGCAAATATGTGTTTTACATTTTAAGCTTTACCAGATGCATCTCACTTTGCTTTCAAGGTATATATTTTGTAAGTTCAGGCATTTCCTAATAGAACTCAAACCCAATGACCTATACAAAAATAATTTCTCTCTTTCAGATTAATAACTGTCATTATGTAAGTTTCAGTTTGAAAAGAATCTTGCTGAGCAAGTTAGTGAAGCTTTTGACATGTTTATAGCTAGCTTTTAACATGATTAATAAGACATTTTTGGATAATTTGCATTAACAGACTAGTGACAGTTTGTTTCTGGCCAAAATCTGAATTGTTTTGGTGCCCACTTGTTGAACATGCTATTGTCCTGACTGTCGTAAGAAACACAGCCTCAGTTGTATCAACAAGCAGTAACGTCACAGAGATGTGGGCTTTCACCTTCTCTTAGAAAACTCTTCCACACAAACAAACAGTCACAGATACATGCCGCTGCATGTAAATTGAACTGAAAGATGTACAAGGACACACTGACACTTGCTGGACTGTGTCCAACAATCAGGATTCTTGTCCAGCAAAGATTCACGGCCCATCGAAAGTAAATGTATAGTAAATCTATGGAATGTGACATACATTCCATATACCACATAATACAGACATTATTTTTCCATGCATTTTTTTCTTCTTCAGCACACTCTGCACCTGCATTGATGCACATTTGTGGCTATGTTGGACTCTTTATTTTAAGAGTAGTGAAATTATCAGACTTGACAATCTCTCTTTTTAGTAAACTCTGTGTACATAAACAATGTTCTCAGTGCTCGAGTTCATGTGTAGAGCCCCTGGTGATACTTCGAGCAAAGTTTCATGTTGTGTTGAGCCTTTTTAGTGTTTTAAAAATAGTGATTTTGATGCTATCATAGAAGTGCCCTAAGCACTCCCATTCAAAAGGCAATTTGACCGAAAACTAAAATACACTCAAACTTAAAAGTGACGTTTCCATTCTAATTATGCTTTTAAGCGAAAGTTTGCCTCGGGTAGATTAACAAAAAGACCCTAGGTTGCATTTTGGCGACAGTTATCCTTTAAGCATTTTTAGGTTGATTTTTACAAAAAGTTAAGAACTGTGGCTCTAAGTTTTCGCTTTTAGACATTCAAATCTATTTAAGTAAAGTGTATTTTTTTTTTTTTTTTTACCCTAGCTAAATATTCAAAGACAAATGTATATTTTTTAATTATTTCATTTATTGTATCC
Source organism: Leuciscus leuciscus (assembly GCF_965113295.1). Taxonomy (NCBI): domain Eukaryota; kingdom Metazoa; phylum Chordata; class Actinopteri; order Cypriniformes; family Leuciscidae; genus Leuciscus; species Leuciscus leuciscus. The sequence continues at coordinate 14,491,112 of NC_138744.1, forward strand.
TAGCTGCATATGCACAGATTACTATAAGCACCCATTTTAAAGCCATTTCGTGGTTGATTTCCTCCAAAAGGGTAAAAACTGTGGCTCTGTGAAGTTAAAAGTGACCACTGCAGCACCCGGGGTGCGATGTGTCTTGACACCTCAGTCATTTCTTGCTAGTATTGAGAATCGGACCCGCAACCTTCGGGCTTCCAGTCTGACTCTCTAACCATTAGGCCACAACTGCTCCCAGTGATGCTGTATCTTTTAGTATCCCGACCAGTTGTGATGCTAGTGGTGCACAAATGATGCACTTCAGCTTTAAAGTCATTTCACTTTCTGGCAGAATCACATACAGTAAATGCTCACAATCATGTTTCTTAAAAACTGGGTACTTTTGGTGAAATGTTAGCAAACCACATGCAAATCTGAGGCGTTTTGTGGCTTTCACGCAGGCTTAGGTCATTTGTAATGGCTGTCAAAAGAAAGACTGAAAGCCAAAAAAAATAAAAAATAACAATGAGAAAACTCTCAGGCCAAGGAGACTTCCTGTTGTCAGATGGACATCTGCCCAGACTGTGGTCTACAGGACGTCACTGCAGAGGCCTAGTGAACGTGTGCTGTATGTGAGCAAGTTGCTGTGATGCTGCGATGACGTGCTCCCTTCTGGTCTGAAGAAGGGTGTTGACGGGGTAAAATCAAGTCGGAAGTAAGAACTGAAAGCTGATGCACGTCAGAAAACGTTATTATTCAGCTGCCTTCTCAGCGCAGTCTACGTGCTGCGGTAAGCATGTGTGTATGTTTGTGCGTAGTCTGCGTACATGTCTTTTTGACTGTGTTTATTTGCGAGAGACCCATGATTTTTCCCATTTGTCTCACGGGGACCTGAGACAGCTGCTGTAGGCGGAGCTTGTTGACCAGCACATCTGTGACCTCACAGGCCAGCGTCGTCTCTCTGACAAAGACGCAAACAGACACACACATACACACACACACACACTGGAGTTTCTGGCAGCGAGTGACTGCATTCCATCTGTCCCTGATGTGCAGTGGTCAAGATTGGTCTGGGTCAAGGGTCATGTGTCTGTGAAGGCGTGGTCAGCCTTGAACGCTGCTCCGATGTCATTCAGGCTGGACCGCGCTGCACGGATGACATAATGACGTGTGCAGCCTGAACTGCATTGCAACGTAACTCTCAGGAGTGGTGCGTTATGGGATTATATGTAAGTAGGAGAATTATGTAACATAACATATTGCTCTCCCACAGCTGGAAAGCCACAGTTATTCCGAGAACTGTATGATGTTTGGAAAAAGTTGGAACTTTCTGCATGTGATTTAAACGTGCATGTTCTTGTTAGGTGATGATTTATTATGAAGATGCTTCCAGTATAAAGCATATTAATGCCTAATTCTGCATGATCATATTCTACATCTCTTTATCCTACCCAATACCTAAACTTAACAACTACCTTAATAATAATAATACTGCTAATAATAAGCAGTAATTAGGAGTTTATTGAGGCAAAAGTCATAGTTAATAGTGAGTTAATAGTGAGAATTGGACTCTAATCTAAAGTGTGATCATGTTGTTTTATATAATGATGAACAGTGAAAAGTGTTAAAAAGGATGAACATTATAAAAAAAATTTTTACAGCGCACACTAGGAAGTATAACATGTTTTGCTGTCTTTCTGTCAATCTTTGTTTGATGGCTAAAAGGAAGTTAATAAATAATTATGCTATTCATTTTAAGCACTGATAAACAGCTAATATCCTAGTAATATGTACAGTATATGCTAATAAGCAACTAGTAATAGTGAGAATTGGACCCTAAACTAAAGTGTTATGAACGAACTAATGTCATGAACGAACTAATAATGTTTTTATTACCACAAGCTGGTTCATGTTTTTTTCAGTTAATGTTAATTTTTACATATACATTTTAAAAATTTGAGAAAGTTGTATAAATTAATGTTCATTTAATATGAACGAACATGAACTAATCAATTAAATAGTAATCAATTAAACCTTATTGTTATTTATTTATTCATTTAAAACTCAGCTTTTTAATATTAGTGTTTTTTTAGTTTTTTTAATGGTTTGTTAGAATTATGTGGGCCTGTGAATTCAAGGAAAATCTTTGGTTACCCTGGTCATTTTTAAAGGGTGGTTTTACAGGTTTTCAACTTTTAAGAAAGTACTGTTAGCTTTAGGTGATCAGACAGTGCTCCACACTGATTTAATTACAATAAGGATGTATGTTTACTTAAGGTTTCTGTGAAATGTTCAGGGGAAAAAGGTCAATTGTCAATAGAGTAACAATATATGAAACACATCTTACACAGAAGTCACTCTCTGTTGTCCAACTTGGCAAATTTGCGTTTCCAACTTGAAGCCAATTAAAAATACATGTGTGGGGAAAACTTTTGCCCTCAAATGGAATTCCCCATTGAGTGGATTCCTATTGAAATGACTGCATTTCACCTGTGAAAATTAGTCAAATAACGGTAAATGTGACCGCACCGAACTGCTAATTGCATTTTGTAATCATGCACATAGTTATGGAACCCTGTGGAAACCTGATGAGAACAAAAGTTTGCTTAATCCTTCAGATCAAATACACACACACATTACACATTCATCAACAAATTAAAGTGCTGTTGTGTCTTATGTTACCGCCACTGTATGATCCCCCCATATTTGTTTACTAAAATGTAACCGATACTGCAAATCAAGATAGCGAGGCTATACCTTCTCACCAGGCCTTTAGATAATCTCACTTTTGTGCATGTGGGTACGTGTGTGTGCGCGTGTGTTCGCCGGGCTCATGCTCATTGGTGCAAAGCCTAATTGTTGTCCCAGGTCTGAGTGTGTGTATGTGTGTGTGTGTGTGTGTGTGTGTGTGTGTGTGTTGTGCTACCGCGCTCTTTCCATGTTATCCTGTATGTGATGCATATTTTATAGGCGGGGAGACCCCAGCGTGAGGTGACACGTTCCGGACGCATGCACTGATAAACCCAGGACAACCGCCAGCTTTCCACACGAGCATCAACCTAGAATCACACACTCTACACAGTATCCTGTTGTTTTTGAGTTTTTGTTTTCCTTTGACTGTGTGCACACTGGACTAGGTTATGAAAATATGTAGGCCCTGCTCATCCCTAGTAGAGTGTGTGCATTGTTTGTGAGTTGCACGCAGGGCAGAAGAGTGAGAGAATGTGTAGCTGCAGTCATACAGGTCTAGCATGTCATTCGTGTCTCTTAATATTTCCCAGCCAAGTTCCTTCACGCGCAGGAACACGCTTGTGTGTGAGGGGGTCTCGGTGATTTTTAGGGCTGTGTACTTTTGATGATATAGTCCCTCTGCAGGCCAGAACATAATTAAATTAGATTAGAATTGATTCAATTAAGTCTTCCCAAGCCATTAAAAAATGTCTTCTGTAGAGGAACAAAGGTTTGGAGAGTGCAGCTTCAGGTGATCATACCTACAGACAATCTGATAGGCTGTTTTGACATGTTAAAGAGATAGTTCACACAAAAATTTGTTCACCTAAACATTCTGTCATCATTTACTCAACCTCATGTCATTCCAAACCTGTTTGACTTTACAGGAGCACAAAAGAAGAGATTTTGAAGATTTTTTTTTTTTTTTTACTGACAAAATACCACTTAGACTATGACTACATTTGAAAATGATGTCCACAATAAAACTTACTGCATGCACCATACCGAGAGACCCGACATAATAAAGTTATTACGCTATTCTTCTGCCATAATCATTTTATTAGCTAAATATCTCACCACTTACTGGTGTGTCCATGTCTCAAACGCCATTCCATAAAGGTCTAAAACACAATTGCCCTTACACTGAAATGTATAAGATCAATAAGTTATGACAGCATATGCTTTTACATTGCTTTAACTCATCAAAATATGTTATACAAGATTCAACTAGGTTTTTTTTTTTAAAAGAGAGTTTAATGTAATTTAAGTTTATATGACTTAAACAACCAAGTTGATTGTACTAAAAATATAAGGCAGCAACTTTTTTTTTCAGTGCATGATTTGCCACAAGACATCAATTGCAGGTACATTTTCTGTCATCTTTGCAGGATTGTAATATAAAGATTGTAAAAACGAACATTTATCTTTAGCAACACTCTGAAAGTGAAACGCGTATGGTGATTTAAAACATCCGGACACACAGGATTCATGTAAAACAATTAAGAAACTGGTTGCACAGGTTTACTGTAATATCTGCTGATTGAGGCATGAATGTCAATGTGAGACTAAATCAAACTGTTTTGTAGGAAGAGAGACATTATTCTGCTTTAGTTGAGACCCTTTTTTTTTTTTTGTCCACAGAGAAACAAATCACGAAACGTCTCTAACCTAAAAATATATTAATATATAATAATCTCCACCACAACCTGTTCTCTGAAAATCTCAATTATGCATCAAGGGCCAACACACACACATACACACACAACTCCTTAGCCAGTTAAGCACGCTCACTAGCATATTCAAAAACAAATATTATCAGCTGCTTCTCTAATGTGCACATTCAGAAGAAACAAACACATACATTAGTTATTCACCCCATTCTTTCTCCGCTCAAGGCCATCAATCTTTTAAAAGAACAAATATATGTGCGCTAAATCGGCGAGTTTGCATTTTTCTTTGGTGCATGAATCATTCAGGAGCGCTGCGTGCAGCCGTGGCTGGATGGTCGCTCAGTGTACCCCACCCTTTCCTCGCCCCAGAGCCTCCACCGATGCCTACAGTCAAGACATCAAAGTAATCCACCTCACCTGACCGACCACGCCTCTCAGCACCGTTTTATTTTAGCCCTGAAAACAACATTCTGTACTTGAATTGTAATGGGCCTAATTCAGAGATCAAGGTTAATTGCAGCAAATTACTTGTCCTTTGATTAGCAAGGCTCTGTCTGCTTTAGAGGTTAAAACTGAAAGTATATTATTTGAAATGTGAATATCAAAGGCTTTTCCATAAAACAAGACTGCTTCTGATCTAAAACAAAATGTGTAGATTATTAGTAAATATATATCAATATGTGAATGACTTTAGCAATGCAAACTTATACTATTACTAGTTGATTATTAGCTGTCACAGACACACACTCACTCACATATATAGTTGAAGTGTTGAAGTGCAAATGTCTGTCACATTGTGAAGTAACAAATTTAAGTAGAAATCAAGTCATTTTGGCCACTTGGTTTCAACAAATGCTGTTTTTGCAGTGAGGAGGAAGTCTGAAATGCAAGTTGACCGTTGCACCGCATCTCGCACTGGAGATCCTGTCTTTTCCATTCATCAGCACTGCGGCTCTGCAGTTATTGTATAGCCATATGGTAACTGCAATACTATAGTAACTGTTATGTGTCTCATGTTTTTAAGATCATCCCTGTCACTCAGAAGTGTTTTTGAATCTAAAATGAAACTAAAGCACTTCTCCTCATCCAGGCGGATAAAGAAAACGACTCAGCGTTTACAGGTCATTTCCGATGTTTGACAACATAGAGTTTACCGGTTGTTCCAATGTAATTCACTGCAGATAAAAGTGTATTATGTCTACAGGGCATTTCAAATAAAATAGTGAAGTTTGATGTTAGGATGTCCCAGAGGTTAGTTCATTTGCCTGGAAGGGAAAGCTGCTTCAATCCACCTGTACTTTCCTCGACTCTCTGAGATTTTTAAGAAAAGCTATAAAGAAATCAACAATCATGTTGAAGATGCCATAGAGTAAAGCATCTGAGAATAAATACTAGTGAACCATGTCAAGAGCTCTGGAGAACACTGGCTTGTATGGAAGGGTTGAACTAAAGAACCAGTAACTCCAAAAGAACCAAATGGAAAGCTTGTCTGGAGTTTGCCAGAAGGCATTATTGACCCAGTTGGGATGTGGAAAAGATTCTGTGGTTAAACGAGACTAAATTCACAGCAATAATGTATATTTGGTGAAAATCTAACAATGCAGACACTTTAACTAGAAAGCACCATTGCTACAGTCAGTGTATGATGGTGGTAGGATCATTTTGTGGAGCGGCTTTTCACCAAGAGAGACTGGAAATCTTTTTAAAACAGAAGAAATAATGGATGGTGTGCATTGCAGGATAATACTGTAATAGTCTAAAAAAACTGAAGCTTTGGAGAAAGTCTTTCAGGATAGTGATCCCAAAGCCCTGCAGTGCAAGTCAGTGCTCTGATCTCAATCCAACATTGTGGCTGACAATCATAATTTAAGTATAGTCTGAAGAACATGCCCAGATTAAGGGGCCAGAATCAAAGCTGGTTCAAAGTCTGCAAAACTGTTTCTACAAAATATTAAACTTTGTAGACTGAATAATTCCGAATGTGTGTGAGAAGGGTGGATCCTTGTTCCTTAGGCAAAGGAATTATTTTATTCCTCTATAACAAAATCATTATAGACTCAGTCTTGTATGCAAATTGGTCAGTCAGGTCTACTGACATTTTTATAGTAGCAGTTACCTTTACTGACCAAGGGTTTTTGGAATAGTTGTTTTCAGTTTATGTTCAAGACACGTTCACGTTCGTTCTGCAGCACAATTTAAATACAGTCATACCTCTAGCATCCATTTTGAAGCAGTTGTGCTTTTAAAAATGTATGTTAACATGCTAGCAAGTTTCTAAATAGACTACAACTACCACAAGGATGAGTTTACATACGTGATGGACCAGATAATTAGCATTTTGATAACTAAGCAAAATTTGGCAATGTTTGTGAAAAACACAACAGCTTCTAAATTCATGTTTGAGTCACAATGACTGAATTCAGTTATTTATGATTTAAAAACAAAATGTGAAAGTTTTGATAGACATACATTTTTTTTCCAAATATTCCAAACTTACAGTAACATTCAATAATACAGTAAAAGCAGTAATATTGTAAAATATTTAAAATAACTGTTAAAATAACTATTTACTATTTGAATATATTTTAAAATGTAATTTATACCTGTGATGGCAAAGCTGAATTTTCAGCATCATAACTCCAGTTTTCAGTGTCACATGATCCTTGAGAAATCATTCTAATATGATGATATGGTGCTCAAGAACATTTCGGTTACACTTTATTTTAAGGTGTTCTTGTTACAGTGAAATTATACATTTAAGTATTGAGTAATATTAATTAACTATATGTACTTACTATAGGGTTAGGGTTTGGATTAGGGTTTGTTTTAACATTAGTTGCATGTAATTATGCATAATTTTTATTATTTTTATTATTTAAAAAAACCCAGTTTTTATTTGAATTTCAAATCTTGGAAACACTTTACAATACGGTTTCATTAGTTAGCATTAGTTAGCTACTTTAGTTGACATGAACTAAGAATTAACTATTTCTAAAGCATTTATTAATCTTAATGTTAATTTTACAATTTATTAATACATTATTAAAATCAAAAGTTGCATTTGTTTACATTGGTTAATGCACTGTGTTAACTAACATGAAAAATAAATGAACAGCTGGATTTTTATGAACTAACATTAAGTAAGGGATAATGTACATCTAGCCAGTTGGAGTTAGCCTGAAGGGGTTTATTCTATGATAACAACTGGCTGAATGTACATTATCCCGCTTATTACACGGCTACTTGCCACATAAATAATTAGACATGAAATATTGACTTGATTTGAAATATTTAATTAGGTCTTTAAACGCAAAGCTTCCGTGGAGAAAGCAGTTGCTAGCCAAGTTCAAACTAGAGAGACATTTAAGGGAGACGGTACAGTCGTACCACTTGTTACAAGGCATTTCACCACATAAATAATTATGGGGATAAGAGATATTGATCTGAGATGAATCTGTTTTAAAATCTTACCTGTTTATTATAATCTATTACAGTGTACAAAACAATCGTTGTAAAATGGCAGCAGCTGCATTTGTATGAAACGAGAGAGCGAGTCTGCGATACCCGGATGACAGAATTAAATAATTGTACACAAAATATTGATTTGAATTGTAATATTTTAGTAGCTCACTAAACATCCACAAAGAAAAACTCTTCCTAGCAAGCGTATAGCGCTGACTTCAGTTACTCGGATGAGCCTGTGTTATCAGTTTTTAATGGTTGTTATTGGGGAATAACATACAACTGGATGGCGCGATTGACCAATCAGAATCAAGCATTCTACAGAGCTGTGTAATAACACAGATTAAAGGAGCAGTATGTAAGATTGTGGCCAAAATTGGTACTGCAATCACTTTCAAATTACTGTAGAACGGTGTATCCCCTCCCCCTCCCCCCTGACTCGAGGTTGCCAGATAGGCTGCAGGATCCAGCAGGAACGTAGGCTGCTACGTAGCTGTGGTAACTAGAGCAGAACTGGCAACCCCGATGCCGAAACACTACTGACTTCGTGATTGGTAGATAGGTGGAGGGTGGCGCTTCAGGCCAAAACACAAGATGACAACATCAACATCAGTTGAGGGCTGCAACTTCACTTTTTAAATGACAATATCCTGTCCGAACTACTGTTGTCAGTGATATAAGTATTTGAAATGAACATGATTTCTTAATGTCTAGTGACATATCAGGGCCATTTTATGATTAATTGAAATACATTTCTTACATATAGCTCCTTTAAGTAATACTGTAACAAATGTATTGCTCATTGTGAGTTCATGTTAATTAATACATTATCTAATGTTAACAAATAAGACCTTATTGTAAAGTGTTACTCAAATCTGTCACTGTCACTTTACAGTGTTGATTCAGCACATTAGAACTGAATCCACACTGAACTGACTTCAGCTATACAATAACACTGTTTTCACAGCCAAAATGATCTCTATGTGCACCATTGAATAATTTCAATTTAATGCATTCTAATAAAATTATTAATTTCTTTAAAAAAAAAAAAGTGAATATTCAAACACAAGTCAAAACTTTCTGGACTAATTAAATCATTGAAATGTTCATCTTACAAGAATTCAACCGAGACCATGTTTTTCTCCGGCTACGCTTTGACTCTGCTGACTGTGGATGAATCAAACAGATTTTCCATGACACAAAATTAAGCGTGTCCTTTCATCTGCTCTTGTGAGCGACTGAAGACCTTGATAAACACTCAAAACAGAGGACACACAAGCTTGTTCATGTGAGATCGCAGCATACAGTCACCTCAATCATGTAACATTTATATAGAGAGTGAAAAAAAGATCTGTTCGTACTATAAAGGGGAATGGGGGACAGATTTATTTAAATGTAGCCCCCCTTTATACGTGGTAAGCTTTCCAGAATGTGCAAGGAAAACAGACGAGGGATAAATGAGAAGAGCGACAGATGTACTGTACTGCAGTGGACAAGGAGAGAGGAAGGACAGAGTGTGTGAGACGTGACAGTGACACCCTGGTCCTGTGTCCACCCCCTGCCCCGTGACATCACAGGGTGATGCTGGCTGGGACAGCAAGAAAACACACATGCACACTCATGCTTCCATAAGCCTTATCTCCCGGCTGTCCCTAAAGCATTACAACGGTCACGTCTGTTTAGACATGCGGAAGCTGAGAGAAAGAGAACAATTCGTTCAGTTGGAACTTGTTTCCACAGTTTTAATGCCAAATTCCTCAAAAATGTTATGCAGTTCTCTTCATTTTTAAGTAATAGTTCACCCCCAAATTTATTTATTTACTCACCCTTGTGCTCTGTAACAACAGAAAGAGACTGTGAACAGGATTTTTTTGTAAATTAATATTTTAGTATTATTTATATATGATTATATTATTGGATATTTTGAATTAGCTTTTTATTTTTATTTTATTTTATTTTCCATTTTTATTTGAATTTTAGTTTTAGTAATTTTGTCTTTGTCTTTTTGTTTTAGTTTTTTTTATATTACCTTTAGTCATTTTTGTATTTAAAATTATTTCATTTTCAAGTTTTTCATTATTTATATTTTATTTGATAACAGATTTATTTCAATACCAAACTTAACAATAACAATACTGCAGAAAGACTGGAAAATTATGATAATGTACAATTGTGGTATCAATTAATGATTTACATATACCATTGGACGACATCACTGACTACTTTTTGTTTCTTCTTCTTTTTTTGCGTTTTTGTCTATGTTGGGGCATGACACAGCCTACCCTAAGTGAATTGAAAAACAGCATTCTGTGAAATATCTCTATTTGTGTCCCAATAAAGTAAGTTAAATGGGTTTGACACAACATGAAGGTGAGTAAATGACGAAGCAGCTTTTAATACAATTAGATCAGCAAATTACAACAAATTGGAATATATTCTCGGCTAGTGACAGCTGCACCTGACCCGTGGTACAGCCTCAAAAAGCAAATTACACACTCACACATGCTCTACCTGGCTCTACCACCCATGAAATGCACACTGGGAGTGTGTGTTGTCTTGTGAGAGCTAATCCAGGCCCTACAGAAGCATGGGTTACAATTGCTGAGGTCTTTGGTGATTTATAGCAATGGGCGTTTGTGTAATAGTGCTGAGTGTCTGTTACATAGTCTTACCTTTGGCCCTCTCTCATTAGGCGAGCCCCTTTCACGTCTCACCACCTGACCGGCCTCCTTGAGCGTACTGGATGCAGTAGTGGAAAAAAGCAGGCCCTAAAAATAACACTCACACACTCATCCACCTCAGGGATGGGACAGAACATGTGTGCTGGTGAGAGTTAATATTAGAAAGCACACACAGTAATAGGAAGAGGGGAGACCGTCCGCTTTGCCTGCGCCATTTTAATCTGTGACTTGGGATATCCTCGTGCCCCCCAACGTCATACGAACGTAGCGCATTCTTCAGCAGGTCACACGTTCACACATAAACACATATTCCACATTCCAGCGGCAGTCACACGCGCTGTATCATCACTGCCTCCTCAGCACTCAGTACACTGCTATTTCTGTCTGTGTGGACCTAGAAAAAGACAGTGGTGGACAATTCGAGAGGAAGAGTGAAAGAAAGGTAGGGGGTATTCACTCCTCGCTGCCAGCGGAGTCACATTAGGCCAACTTACTGTCTGTAAGCCATCCAGAGTTACAACAGTTCCAGAAGATCAGCCTTGTTTGGTTTAAACCACCACCGTGCCAGCTGACGTTTGGCCATATGCCACTGTTCAAAATGAAGACGTGATGACACCGTTATCACTCTACATCAGATGATGATATTGAGCTCATTGGCTCGCGATCGTTTGCTTGTCTTCTGTCAGTTCTTCTGCTCTCCTGCTCACATGGCGACCGGTTTCTTCCTCATTAATGATTGACTGATCAAAACCGGCATTCACTAAACAGTTTTATTGGTTTAGGATGTAAACCAGGCCTATTTGGTTCTGTATTACAATGTCTGCTTTTAGACATGTGACGTTGCTTTAAAATGAAGTCAATTAACGTAATGCGTAATTGAAAAAATTAAGTTATGTGGAATTGTCAAGTTACCCAAGTTTATTTACTTAATCATTTTAAGGCAACAGGTTTCCTCACCTTTTTTTAAGTCAACTGATCACTTTTTACAGAGCAGAGTATGCTGGTTGATGAACATATTTTACACACACACACACACACACACACACACACACACACACACACACACACACACACACACACACACACACACACACACACACACACACACACACATATATATATATCAGATGTGAATGAGATTTTATAAGTTTGAATGTGATGCAATAAAAACACATAGTAGTGCAAGCGTTCTGTTGCAAGCACAAACAACGTACAATGCAACCAGTGTAGAATGATTACCAAACAAATTACTCTTATTAGATGGGTTTTTTTTAGTGAATCAAAAAACATACAGCATGACCAGTGTAGTCCGATTGACGAACAAATTACTCTCGTTCTTTTTAGTAATTTTTACGAATCTGTACGATATGAGTCGTTCAAAAACATATGATTATTAAAAAGAAGTAAACATGAAGGTTCCCTAACCCAACCCCTAAAACATGTTACTGGGACATAAGCAGATCCTACAAAAACATACAAATGAGATAATTCCAATTCAAACGAAATTAGCCACCAATTTGCCAAAACATATAATTGCCATAACAGTAGCTGGTGGAAAGTCTCCAAACCATTTTAATGAATCAATAACAAAGTCTGCTTCACGAACAAATGACTCTTATGAGCCAACTTTTTTAATGAATAGTTCAGGCAATTAGTTTAAAAAGACTGGAAGTTATCAGTTTTAATCAGTATCATGAATCCTTCACTTAATTTAAACAGTCAGAGCGGTTCCTGAATCAGCATCTGACTCACTGAACTGAATATGTATCAAAATGTCAAAATGAAGAAAGATTTCTGTCATTATATATAAGCAATGTCAGCAATGATACATACTCAGTGTTCCTCTTGTGTGTGTGTGTGTGTGTGTGTGTGTGTGTGTGTGTGTGTGTGTGTGTGTGTGTGTGTGTGTGTGTGTGTGTGTGTGTGTGTGTGTGTGTCTCAAAGGACCTCAGTAACTTGGTGTAGCCTTAGTGTAGGATCAATGGCGGCTGTCTCTCCATTCCACGCTTTATCAACCATATGATCCATTAAAACCAGGCACTCTACTAGCACGCTTCCCTACACACACACACTACCATCCTGAAGCTGCTGCTCTTCTCCCGCCATTCCACACCAGTTGTCCGCTCTGGCTCCCTGAGGAGAGTAGGCAATTCCAATACGGCTCAAACTCATTGAGCCATACGCCCAGTTACACTGCCAGACGCACACACGCACACACACACACACACACGGTGCACACGAGGCAGAAATGGACAGAGACCGAAACAGAAATACACCCAAACATCAGAAGCGCACAGATCAAAGAGACAGATTACTAATGGAGGCCAACAATCAGCTTTCTTTTAGACTCTAAACACTTATCACAGATTTGGTTTGAACCATAAATGGGTGAAGGTGTGATAACCACAAAGTCTCTGTTAAATGGGTGATTCTTCAATAAGAGGACAAAATAGAGACAAAATACTTTAATGAAAAAAAAATACATTTCTACTTTGAAAGGATAAGCATTAATGAATTTAAACTTTTTGTCTACTCACTTCATTTTTTTATTGTTTATCCTCAAGTGTTTAAAATTTTAATTTTCCACAGTTTTAAAGTTCTCCTTTGCAGTAAATTTATAAAAAGTGTTTAAATCAGGGAAATTTCTACTTCAAAATTTGACTCTATTTTTCCAAAGAACCTAAACATCATATTTTCATTTGGCAATCATGTGTAGATTTTTTTAAATAAATAAATACATTTTAAAAAATATAATTCACTGCCAATTTTGATGTCATCACCATCATGTCAAGCATTCTAGAAAACAATTTTAAAGAAAACAGTTTTATATTTAGTAATTACATTTATTTCGTTATTTTAGATATAGCTTAGTGACAGTTTTAAGAAAATGGAATTTTCAGATATTCCAGGACATTTGATAACTGTTTAAACATAAATGAAACATGAAAAAGTCTAAATGTCTTATGTGAGCAAACACGTGAAAATTTAGGGGAAAAAATTCTGAGATCATGTATTTCTTAAGAACAGTGAATCTCCAGATGAAATTCGTGATAAGTACGTACAAAAGATGTAAGAATGCTGGAGGCTCACTTCCCACAGACAAGGAGTGGCTTCCACTGCTGTATCTCTTGTTCTACTTATTCAAATGCCACCGTGTCATCCCCTCCGGGCTATTACAAAGTTGTCCTCACATTATTTCTCTTTCAAGAAGATAAACCGCACTTGTCAGTTTTCATTTGACATGTCTCATAGTATGACAGTGACATGTCACAGATGCTGATGTGTATGTGAATGCGATTCCAGAGTGAAATATCCAAGGTATGAATCTTGTTTTGTTTTGACAGAATGGTGTAAAGTGACCAGATTTAGACGAGCATGACCTGGCCTGTTTACACTTGGTATTATCATCCATCTTGTGTGTTCCATTTCAGGAACGTGTGTGTTTTGCCAAAAAAAATCTTACTTTCAATGTTCAAAACCGTAGTTTTAGCACAATGGATGACTGACAGTTGAGTAGGCGGACTTTTAATCAACAACACATTAACATTTACACTACAAATGCGATGTCGTAATGGGGGTTTATACCTCCAATGTGGTTTGAGTCATCAGATCACAACATTTTTTGGACCCCATTTAGACCTGACCACCCCCCCTCCCAACTTTCTTGTTCCAGTATTGCACAGAATTTCCCCAAGTGGAAGGGTCCACCATACCAACTTTTAGGGGGCGGAGGCAAGCTGCACTCTTTCCTGAACCACATCCTCTGAAAATGAGCTAAACCTGCATTTCCACCTTGACTTGCCACTGCCAACCTGGGGTTTCCAAACTGATCCGCTCCACTTCTGGTTTTCTCCACATCTCTCGAAATAATTGTATTATAATTTTAATTATAAAAAGTTAAAAAAAAAAATTATACAGAAAATGTGTTGAAAGTGATATCAATGAAGTACAGGGGTGAATGTTTGTGTGTCCTCTAAGGAAAGAAAAAGTCTGGTAATATGTGTGTGTGAAAGAAAGAAAGAAAGAAAGAAAGAAAGGAAGAGGTATCTGCATAGAAAATGAGCCACGCGGCCTTTAAAAGAGCTGTGTATATGAAAGCATGAGCTTCTGCATGCAGCTGCTGTTAGTGATATCTGTGAGTGTCTTTTCTCCGGGGCTGTCCCTCTACACAGGCAGTGGTTAGAGCTCAGGAAATGGTTACAAGAAAAAAAAAATTGAACAGAAAAAACTCTGAATCTCGAGGTGTGAACACGCTCACCCAGACACGTTTTCGAATTTCAAAGAAATTTGAAAACCTTTCAGAGTGACTTCCTCTAGTCCTTGAATATGCAAATAGACCCATATCCATGTCAAAATAAATATATAGGTAAAAACACTAATGGTGCAATATATGACAAAAAAGTATATGTTTAAAAAATTGTCAAAATATTAAAACAAATATATATAAAAGTACCGTATTTATATAAAGTACTGTGTTCTTTAAATATGTTGTGCTTTTAATATAAATACATTTATGATCACTCTTTTTTTTGTATCTGGAGCAGAGATTTAAATTATTGTACGTTAATGCATTAGTCATAAACACTGGATCTCAGCCTAAAGTAGCACATAGAGCCCAGTAGACAACAATTAAAACACACTCCATGCAATCTCTCTCACACACACTCAAATGCAGCACTCCTTGCCCATATGGATCCATTTTTAAGATGATACTGAATAATTCTGAGTGTGTTGTTAGCTGTTGGGATTAGAATGAACCAGAGGGAAACCTTACTCTCAGTTAGGACATGAATAATGAAGAACACAGACTTAAACTCGCACACACAGACACAGAGAGGCTGTTTAACCTGGAAGAGTGGGTCACAGCGCCACCTACAGGACCATTTCATGCTGTCGGGTGAAGATTATGATTGACGTTCGGTTCTATGAATACGCAACAACAGCTAAATCGCCTTTTTAATGTCCGTTTGTGGATATTATCAGCAAAAACAATTTAGCTAAATTTAGAATAGAAATTCTGAGGGATATTAATTTGTGAGTGAACTATTCAAATTTGATATGCCATAAACTGAGGTAAATTACATGAACTGGCCTGTTTTGATTCTGAAAATGCCTAAATTATGTGTAACAGGCTCTATATATCCTGTAGGTCATTAAATATACAAAAATAGAACATTTTATTTAGATGTTTGACAAACATGTATCTGAGTGTTGCAAATGGAAAGAATTCTCTATTTTTAAGTGAAGATGATTTCTGATAAACTGAGGCTATTGCACATGTATCTTTCAGCCAAAAGATAAGCCATATGGAATCCCTCATGAATTCAAATAGCATGCGTTTTATAATTCTACTAATCAGTACAATTTTGTTGGCCACTTGCCTTGGCTTTCCTTCAAACATTCCTGCATCTGCCACAACTCCTTCCCTGAGTTTCACAGACGAGGCTTAAGCCTAGTCCCAGACTAAAATGCATGTTTGAGCGGTTTTAACTGAAAGCAACTTGCTCTGACATATCTTTAAATATGTCAGTGCCATTGTTTTGTCTCAAGACAAACAAGATGCACACCAGGAATGTATTTTCTAATGCACATTTATAATAGCTACTTAAATGTCCTAATTGAACTAAGAACTAGTCCTGGCTTAGTCTAAACCCTTATTTATGTTCAGCTACAACTCAATCCCTTCCATTAAAGGCCGCAAGTTAAACCTGCCCAGTCTCGTAAAAGATCATATGAGGAGCTCAGACGCGAAACTCTATGCAGTTACAGATTTTTTGGTTTCTGGGGTGCTGAGAAACCCATCATTTCAATGACTGAAAAAGATCTACCCATTTACAACAGATTAGATTATTTTAAAGCAAAGCCAGCTATTGTGAAGTTTTAAAATACAAATTAACACCTGATTTAAAGAAATTCTGAGTTTTTAATTCCCTTTTTATATAATTTTGTGAGCTTGGCAGGGCAAGATTTTGTTTTTGCACAGGCACGGTTGATTTAGTGTTGATGGGACATGACTGCAAGCTCAATGGAATTGGAATAATAGCACACCTATTACGTCACGTTCAGAGACTGGTGGAGCCAAAACAGCTCGCACAGAAACGGCACGTCTGGAATGCGCATTTGCATACAACCACTTTTTATCCCACGGACTGGAGATGTGCTAATTATGCCCTGTGATGCAAATCAGACCCTCTGGTTTTTTCCCTTAGTGAAAAAAAAAAAAAAAAAACTATTGTGCCAAATGTTTTACAGCATTTTATTGTACAATTTTACATATTCATTTGTACAAAGGTTTAACAAAAAAGATGTCCTGATCTGGTGGAAGGAGGGCAAGCTGAGGGTTTGTAAATTACCAAACAGTTGTAGTGGCTGGGTAAACTTGAATGGGGGTGAAAACCCCTTGAAATGGAGGTTTTAATAAAGTAAAAGGTGTTGGTGGTCAGAGTTTGGTCCAAGTCCAATGGCTTAAGATTCGGTGGAGTCCAGGGGTCATGCGGGTTTAGGAGCGTGTGTACTTTCCCCAGATGTGCAGCATAAATACAGATGCGATAAAGAGCAGACTCATCACCAAAACGGGTACCGGGCCACTGCAAGAAGGGGGGAAATAAATAGATGGTATTACTGCCAGATCTCATTATGATCATAAAAAATTTGGTAAGACAGAGGGACCCCTAGTGGAGGATAGACAGACTAAACTCAGTAACTAATTCTCAAATTTCAGAAGATCCTTGATTAGAATATGAGAGGAATTAAGATAAAAAGCTTGGCACAAACTTCCTCCCTGTGGGCCAATCGGGACTGCTCGTCTTAATCATGTGATAGAAGACGGCGTAATTAGGATTCTAAATGCTGGCGAGTAGGATACTGTTAACGAGCTAGGTGGAAAATGTGGGGCTTTATTAAAGCAGGAACTGACCATCCCCTGAGTCGCTAGGCAGCCGCGTAACCATGCCGACAGAAGGCCCACCCCTCAGGCTTTAATTGATGTGACCTTTTCCAACGGAACTTTAATTAAGCTCAAAACACACAGTCTAAAGAGTGAAAAAGACTTCACTCATAACTCCAGACTCTCTTACTCTAAGAGACTCTTGACTGTAAATACAACCACTGTAACCACACTCAAATCCATTCTGACATGCTCGGATAATTCCTACATATTGAATGAACAGATGTAACATTACAAATCTAGAACCGCTCTTAAAAAAAAGGAGAAATCGCTGTAGATGAACACACTATAACAGAAGTTAGTTTCATTGAGAGAGCCTGTAAATACAGGCGCACACAGCTGTAGGAGGGGAAACGGCAGGGGAGACATCAAATAAAGACGGAGGTTGAGCCCATGAGGCCAATTTCCTGTCGTTAAAATTTCATGTTTATCCTTATAAATGCTAAACCTCTCAGAACCCTTTGCCCGTCCCTTTCGTGTCACTTCCTGTTGAGCTGAGGGGATGAATTAAAAATGAGCGTCTGTGTTGGTTCTCTGCACATTAAGTACCTCAAATCATAACCTTTTCTTATTTTGTCCTTAAATTAGCAATAAAAATGTCTAGCATGATTTCCTTGCTTGTGGTTTTATTATGATTTTTTTAAAGGCATAATAACTAGCAATAAAAAAAGGAAAGGAATTACATAAGATTTTTATTGGAATAAGAAAAAACTGATAAACATCTAAAGATAATTTCACCAATGTTAAATCTAAATCTCTATTTTTTTTTTTTTTAAATTGCTTAATTTCTGCAGTCTATTTTCAAATACATGCCTGTTATATATTTGAATAACTGAATAATAATTATATATAATAATGTTACTAACAGCACTATTTATATGAACATTTCTGATAAACAAATAAATGTATTTTTCAAACAATGTTATTCATGTATACATACATAAATTTGGGGTTTTTGAAAAAAAAGTTGTGTTCACCAAGGCTGCATTTATTTGATCAAAAATACAGTAATACTGTGAAATATTATAACAATTCATAGTAATCTTTTTCTAATTTAATAGATTTTAAAATGTAGTTTATTCCTGTGATTACAAAGCTGAAGTTGTGCCGCTTAATATTTTTGTGGAAAACTTGATACATTTTTTCAGGATACTTTGAATAAAAAGTTCAAAAGAACAGCATTTATTTTAAATAGAAATATTTTGTAACATTATACATGTCTTTACTGTCACATTATTTATATACATATTTTATTTATAAATGCAATACACCCATCCTGAATAAAAGTATTAATTTTTTTTAAATAAATGACATTTTATATTTTACTCTCCCTTTGGGTAGGGATTTAGAACTCATCCTTCTGTGCGAGTACTCACACTTTAAGTCCCGGTGAGTCCTCAGTGTAAAAGCGCCACATCCCTCCTGTGCCAGCTGATGCTGTGGATCTGCCTCCGCTGCGTGCGCCACTGCTAGGGGCTTTCCTGAGGGAATCAACAATAACAAAACATGCTTTAACATACAAGACAAATAAGAGTGTTAGATATTATCAAACACTCAAATTAAATTAAAATTCCAACCAACTGATAGGAGTCTGACTATCAGTTCAGCGAGCAACTAAATCATACCCTGACGATGTCAAATTTACAGGACAAACATTAAATAGAGACTAATGATTGTCAACTGTCACGTATAGAGGTCCAAATAAACAATAGCCTATCACTCAGAAATCAAAATCACAGAAACACAATTAGATCCAGCTTGATGGTGCATTAAGGCCCAAACAAAACTGTTCTTGCAAGGTTCTTACCTCTGTCTGGCTGAGGTGCCGGCAGCGCGGGGAGCCACGGTCTTACTCGGGGAACGGCTGGAGGCACCAACATTTGTTGCACTAGCTGCGGGTCCAGGCTGAGATGACAGACAAATAAAGGACTTGGTAAACCAAATGCACAGTGATTGACTTAATATGCCTTCTGGCACCGATGGAAACTTGTGTATCCACCTTTAAAAGGTATAACATGCTACAATAAGAACAATAAGTGAATAAAACTATAGTAGACCTTAAATGGCTGATACATTCCACCAAGACACAAAATATAACTCATATGTGAGCAAAATAAATTCTTTTTAAAAGATATAGCCTAGCCTAGATCACTAGATGTTCAATCCTAGATAATAGTGAGATAATGCCACGTAGAATCAATAGTACAATATAGTATTAATGGTAAAAGAGTGGACCAGATTTAGACTGAAGAGCTGGTGTGGGGGTCCAAGAGAGCCACGTCTCCCAAACAAATGCGCTGATTGCAGCTAGTGAGCAAACCAACCCACAAACTGTATATGAATCGTCTGGCACAAGACTTAATACTATTCAAAACCCCACTGCTAGTAATTTAAACTCACATGTGATTAGCTACTAAGCAATTAAATGTCAGAACTGGCTAGACTATTCCAATAACGGTACGTTATTAGAGAGCATGACTAGCTAGACAGCTAGCAATCCAGATATAACTGTTAATACGCGCAAAACATTTATTATAAAGCTCCAGATCTACGAAAAACTGGATTAAGAAACTTACCATTTTGTTTAATAATGTATGTTTCAGGACACTGCGGGTAAAATAATGAATATAAGTGACTGCCTCTGTAACTGAACTCCAGCCGATCCAGACAACTACAAGAGAAAGACTATTGATGACGTCTCGCTGAGAAGGCCACGACAGCCATCTAAAGGACCCCCATAGGAGCCAGTAGAGCGCCTGACCGGAGCTGTGGTCCTGCGTGTTACTTTAAACGCATTTAGATGCTTTTGTAAACCTAATTTGATATAAAAACGTTAAAACCGTCCAGAATAAAGGTAACTAAAATCAGCGAATGCAGCTCAGCTTCTAAATGAATTTTGTGAAAACTCAAAGGCGGTAGAACCTTCTTATCGTGACGTGTCGCGTGCAATTGATGATGTGTACAGAGTAGGGCAGACATTTTGGCTCAATCAGGAAGCCAGTTTCACTAAATCGCGAACTTTGAGCCATATTTGATCATTCATACAGACACCTGACGGTAAAGGTACGTGTTTTCTCGTCTCAATGTTTTTTAAACATTTTACTGTAAGCACAATTTGAGTTTGTGTAAAGAAAATATGACATTTTATGTGCTTTGTGTGCAATGTTGTCACTACTTAGAATGTAGCAGGGTATATACTGAGTCTAGACTTATACTGTATATGACATACATACTGTATATAATAAGAATGGATATTGATGTTTTCCCCAACTCTGAGTTGGCGTATCCCACTTGTTTATAGATATCTGCAGACATTTAATGATGCAGGACTGTAATAATATACAATAGAAGGTATTAGAGTTTATGACAGATGTCCCAGTGACATAGACACGTGAACGTGCACAGAGACGTGTGCGCGCTTTGGCCTGTTGTAACATCACAGAGCCATGATGACATACTTGATGCAATCAAGGTTAAGATGTAATTTAGATTAATCATCTGATAAAAACAATAATAACTTTATCTATGCAGTGTGTGTACCTACTTAAACATACTTTGGGAACAAATGTGTACCGAGAAGTGAGCTAAATCTGACAAAACCTCCCCCTTTTGTTTTGTCCTAATTTGTCAAAACTGAATAAATGTTAATAAAGTTTTTTAAAAACTGTAAAAATGCTTTTCTGTTAGAGTGGGGGTTAGGATATAGTATTTATAAATAGCTGTATGTAAAAATAGATGTTGCCATTTAGATAGCTAAGCAAATATAAGTGTATGTGTGATAATTACTAGGTTTTGTGGAAAGAGAGTAACTGGAAAATCTAGTTGCTTTGTGTTGAGCTTAAAAATGAGGTGTAACTGTCATTTGACCTCTTTTTGACTCAACAGGTTCTGGTCAGAACAGGATGGTTCGGGTGGTGTTTCTGCACCCTGATCTGGGTATAGGTGGAGCGGAGCGTCTGGTGGTGGACGCAGCTGTAGCTCTGCGATCTCGCGGCTGCACTGTTCAGATCTGGACGGCACACTATGACCCCCAGCACTGCTTCTCTGAGACTCTCTCACCTGACCTGCCTGTGCTGTGTGTGGGCGACTGGCTGCCCACCAGCGTGTTTGGTTATTTCCACGCTCTCTGTGCATACCTGCGCATGATCTACCTAGCTCTCTATCTTGTGCTCTTTAGTGGGGAGGAGTTCGATGTTATTTTCTGTGATCAGGTAACTACTAATGCTACTAAAACTGACTACTAATTATTAGTGTTATGTTTGTATTGTTTATATACTACTATAGAATTTATTTTTGAATTAGATTTTATTTTTATATTATATACCAGATGTCAATTTAATTTAAGTTTTAGCAGTTATTGTATGTGCTTTTATCATATTTATTATTTTTCTATTTAGCTTTAATATATCTTTATTTCAGTTTTAGTCATTTTAGTACTTCAACTTGTTTATGTAAGTTAATTGCAAAGATAATACGTTTTTCATCTGAATTTTTATTCTATAGATTTCAACTATACTTTATTTTAATTAATAATTTTTTTCGTTTTAATAGTTTTAGTTAACAATAATTATCTGTGGTGTAACAGTATTTGTACTTTGTTACTGTATTTATTTTTCAAGTATCTTTATTTTATTTTCATTTAACTTCATTACATTCCAAAGCATAATATGTGACTTTTCCACTATATTTCATAAAAACATATCATTCCTTGTTTCGAACTGAAGATATCTAGATATCAATCGCACAGAATCTGACTAATCTGATTGCAGCTATTCTCAATTCATCAACTCATTGATTCAGTGATCTGGTCAGTCTCTAGTTAAACTTTAACAACCAAATTTGTCAAGACTGACCCAAAATCAGACAAGAACCTGGATTAAAGTGAAAGTGAGGTACTAATGACAAATTGTATTATTGTTTATTGTAAAATTAAAATATTTAGCTTCTACATAACTGTACGTTTTTTGTAAACTGAAAATGGCATAAAAATCATAAATGAATATTAAAAAAATGCTATGAAAACGTATATACGAATATATTTGAACCAAGAAGTAATAATTTGTCATCTGGCAAGTCGTCATCACAAAATTAAACCAAACATAAGTCTGGTTTCACCTTGAAGAGGTTTCTTTTGCAACAATGACTTCATGCATTCCCTGGGAATCAAACCCATGATTTTGGTGTTGCTAGAAAACTAAGAGACATAAAAACTAGCACAGTAGTGCCATAGACACTGGTCAAATAAAATGTAGTGGTCATTATAGAGAAACATTTGACCACTCAGTGCTGCGATTGGCCAGTCAGAATTGAGTATTCCAGAGAGCCGTTCTCATCAAAATCCCTTTCAAAGGAAAGTCTGTTTACTCTGCGGTCATATTTGCAATGCCTCCAGGAAGCTATTTTGTGAATCCAATACCAAGCCCTATCTACTTGATTAGGGGAAGCCAGAAATCTCCAAAACTGCTTGTCGAACTCACATTTAAATAACATATTTCAAATCAGCAACAAAATCTGACATGAACTGTGCCATAAATGTTGTTTCTTATGCTCAAATAGCATTTAAAAAAGCTTATTTTACAAGCTAGACCAGCCAATGCGCATGTGCAGTCCTAAGCGCCAGTCTCAGAACACTTTCTGTAGAAACTGGAGCTTCTAACACCAGTAACATGATGACTACCAATTGGTGATTGGTTCTTTTATTTAAAAGGCAGGACATATTCCGCTATATTGCATGCTGCACTTTCTCCCATTCATAAGTAATATGAGTGCATATTAAAGTATTTAGTCTCTAAAGTCTTTGGTTCTCATCAAAACCACCAGGTTTAATTTTATCTCCTATTTCCAGGTTTCAGCATGTATTCCCTTTTTGCGTTTGGCACGCCACAGGAAGAAAGTCCTATTCTACTGTCATTTCCCTGACCAACTACTGACTCAGCGTCGCTCTGCTCTAAAGCGCCTATATCGCGGCCCAATCGACTGGTTTGAGGAACTGACCACAGGCATGGCCGATCAAATTTTGGTCAACAGCCAGTTCACGGCAGGAGTCTTCAAACAGACGTTCCCCAAACTAGCTGAGATCCACACCGATGTCCTCTATCCCTCTCTGAACTCTGAAGCTTTCAATGATGAAGTAGAGGACCTCAGCGGGCTGCTCCCTGAAGGGCGGAGCTTCCTCTTTCTGTCAATCAACCGCTACGAACGCAAGAAGAACCTGCCGTTGGCGCTGCAAGCGTTAGCGGCCCTGAAGGAGCGTCTGTGTACGGGGGAATGGGAGCGTGTGCACCTCGTAATGGCGGGGGGTTACGATGAACGC
The DNA here is from genome assembly GCF_965113295.1 of Leuciscus leuciscus. NCBI lineage: Eukaryota > Metazoa > Chordata > Actinopteri > Cypriniformes > Leuciscidae > Leuciscus > Leuciscus leuciscus. Next base: position 14,514,887 of record NC_138744.1, read on the forward strand.
GTGGTTGAGAATGTAGCGCACTACGAAGAGCTGCGCTCACTAGTGGCCTCTCTTGGCCTGGAGGACCATGTCACATTCCTACGCTCTTTTTCAGACAAACAGAAACTGTCTTTGCTGCACAGCAGCACTTGTGTACTGTACACCCCCAGCAATGAACACTTTGGCATTGTACCCATTGAAGCCATGTACTCACGTTGCCCCGTTATTGCAGTTAACTCGGGTGGACCGCTAGAGTCTGTGGCCCATGACGAAACGGGCTTCCTCTGCGAACCCACCCCTGAGTGCTTCTCCGAAGCAATGCAGAAGTTTGTTACAGACCCTAAACTCAAGCAGCGTATGGGACAGGCTGGCAGAGAGCGGGTACAGCAGCGCTTTTCGCTGCAGGCCTTCACTGAGCAGCTCTACAGTCATATCACCAACCTTACCCAATAACCAATTATGACATCATAAAGGCCATTCCGCTTCGGACCAGCACACGGATGCATTCTACCAGTCCGGTTGCCGTGGAGGGACTAATGAAAGTATGTCGTCACTAATGAAAGAAAAGAGCAGCAGGAGTTAACATGGCTTAAGAGTTCAATACAAGCCTTGAAGAATGTGGAGCACTCGTCCGACCGAGAGGTTAATGAATTATTGTGCACCGGCCACATTGATCAAGCTGGTCACTGCGAGGCCTGAGAACCGTATGTGTGTGCATTTTTTTATGCCGAAGGACCATTAGAGAGTTTCTCGGGCAGAAATCGATAGAGAAGTTTCTGTGCCCTGCTCTGTTCGCCAGTGTCTATGCTTTTGCTTAGTGATAACAATGGAGGATGTTAAGAGTTATTAAAGTCTCAAACTAAAGATGCTCATAATAAGGTCGTTTGAGTGGGAAAAAAGTTTTCCTAGGACACTGAAGGTCATATGATGTATTGGGTTTGAGGTTGTTACTGATTGTGTATCTCCTCACTATTGATACACGACCAAAGCCCAGATTAAATGAGATGCTGTGTCGTGTTTGACTTTGTCATTTGAAGCTTTTATTTTTTGTATACATTGGATATAGACTGACCAGACAGAACAGTAGCCTATTTACTTCAAATTAAAATGGATCACTGTTGTGTTAACATTTCTTTTTTCATTTAATTTGACCAACCGTTTTGTACTTTGTACATTTTTGGGATAGTTCATCTAAAATGAAAATCCTTTCATTATTAAAATCACCCTCATGTTGTTCCACTTGCATGACTAACTTTCTTCTGCTAAACAAAGAAATTTCAGCTGTTTTTGTGCATATAATAAAATACGTGTTTTGGACCCCATTGACTTTCATTGTGTTAAAAATATTTTCTATTGTGTTCGACAGAAGAAAGTAAGTCATACAGGTTTGGAATGTCTTGATAGGAATGGGTGATGATTTATGTCCATTTAATTCAGTGGTTCTCGATCTTTGTGACTCCTTTTTCCACAACAAGTAGCCTACTTTTTCTGTAATACCAAAGCATTGTTTTCAAATTTTAAAAATATATTTTATTCACAATTTCTTCCCGATAAAATATTTTAGAGCTTAGCATAATTATAAAATGGGTCAGGTCTAGAAATCACAAATTCAAAATTAGACTACCTTGTATATTCAGGCTTTCCAAGACTGTGGGAACCCTGTTTTTCAAATGATACTGTTGTTGTGGAGGTGAATTAAAATAAGAAATATCTTGATTTTTATTTGTTTTCACTTATTTTAAAGCTGGTTTTGTCTTATTTAAAATCATTTGAAATCATCTTGAGGCCCCCTTTGAAGTTTGCTGAGGCTTTTTAGTAGGCCCTTGGCCTCTGGTTTAGAACCACTGCTTTAAACGACCTGTCCACTCACATGAAACACTGGATAACTGCGATAACCTCAGAGGTGAGCGCACTTGGGCTTGCAGCTAAATTAATAAAGGGTGAAGGGGGTGGGGTGTTTTTAAATAGGCTTTAATTCTGTATCGCAGACGGTCAGATATATTGCCTCGCTAGCGTCACATCCGTTTTGTTGGCAGTTTGGGAGCAGTTTTTGTTGCATTTCCTCATTAACACTCAATGCGTTAAAGATGAGGACCTTATTTTTAGCCTTGCACTGATTGGGTTTTAATCATACATAAAAAGAGGGGTTATGGGGCCAGTGAACATGTAAATCAAGCGGGCACAATAACAAGGTCAGAACGCACAACCTTCAAACCTCTCGCTAGCACTGCCTGTGTTAGGCTAAAGATATTTAGAATGGAATCATTGAATAGGAGAATGGAGGAAAGTTTTCGTTTTTGTCGTACGGATGTGACGGACATGACCTGTAATTAACTGTTTTCATCAAGCCTGCACTCGAGAATACAATAAACGAGACATTGGGCTTCATATTGTTTGCTGCAATCGCACATGAATTAAAGTATGAGCAATACATTTTCTCCAAACTAGCTTTGCAATGATGTTGAAAAAGATTCATTAATTTATAACTGTGATAAATGTTTACTTTTAGAGTAAGAGAAATCTGCGTAAAACACACACAACACTAATTCCCAGTTGAGTATTTGCTGATCAGTGGTAAATCTCATAGTAACAGCATGTGTTCCCAAAGAAGAGGCATAGAGCGCATTGTAAAAAGGAAATAGGAATAATATCTTTCCCCTGATGGATACACACAGACAGGAATATCTCTTAACTGTTTTGTATGACATATTAGTTTACAACCATTTGTATTCATAGCCTGTCTTTTAGTGTTTTCTTATATGAAACGCTTGCAAATTATGATTTCAAATTTTACAGCTTCAATAAAATATTCCATCACATTAGCATATATCTAGTGGGGATTATTGGTGCACTGTGAGGGGTGGGCTTTGATTTACATTTGTGGTATAAAACAAATAAAAATCTTGCTCCGTTTTTTAAAAATAGCAATCAATAACATCTCTCCGTGGCAAGTTATGAGCAAAATGATAGCCTCAATAAAACCAGTTATTTATCGCCAAAGATAAAGAAACGTTACGTGTCAAATTTACAATAGACAATGGCCCTGTGCAGGAAGCTTAGGAAGCATTTAAAGACTATGTCTATTAAAAAAATAGTCTTCTAGTGTATGACTGTTACATCAAATACATACGGGGAACATTTTTATTCAGGTGAAAGTGGCTTTGCGTACCATTGTAGCTTTGGATATCATATGAACTTAGTCAAAGTTGACCCAGACAAGAACACAAGACCTTTATCCCAACCCCTTTTATTTTTGCTTCCCTGTCCAGGTGTTTTGCTCTGATCTAGGAGTGCCGTTTGTTTCTGGAGATGGTGTGTGTGTGTGGTTTGAGATGCTCATTGCCCTCAGTGATCCTGGCTGCTTTCAGTTGGCCCTTAATCAGCGAGCTGTCACTCAAACAGAGGGAGTGACACTGTGCATATTCACCAGTCACCTGGGACCCCCGATTAGACACTCAGCTACCCCCATCCGCCCTCCCTGGGCACAAAAAAACAACTCCCCTTAGAGTCAACTACACACACACACTAAGCAAACCAGGTTTTGTCCTACATACACACACTCTTGACTCCACTCTAGAAAGTGTTGAGTTGTGTGTTTACAGTAAATGTATTTTAATTGTAATCAGGAGGACTGATCGCGTGAGGCTGGCAGCGGTTGGCAGAGTGACAGTGATGCCAGCGAGCCCTCGGCCCAGCTGGAGATCAGCGCTCACCTGAGGAGGGGTCGCGTCAATCACCCATCCCGTCCCGCTTGCCGCGCGCCCCCCGACACCGCCTATTTACCCTCAAACAAAAGAGCCGTTCAACTTGAAAGCGCTGTGCGTGTGAGCGGGTGTGTGTCGCGATGGCAGAATAGATTGAGCTGTCAGAGCAGTTGCTCAGAGGGAAGATTAATAACCAACACAAACAATAACGTTCCCGCCATCACCATAAATATGCTAATGACCGTTATCAATACAGCAGCTAATGGAAGCGCAGGAATTACAGAGACGGCCAAGAGAGAGGGCACGAGGGTTAGCCATTTATTCACAGACCGCTCTGATAAACCCACAGCGCGGCCCCTCAATAAAAGCACCCACCCTTAAAAGCTATCAGCGAGCGAGTAAAACAACACTTCATTGTGCGAGTGTGTGTGCGCAAATGAAGAGGTAAAGGAATATGCGTGCCAAGGATTTAATTAAGAGTCAACGGGGTGAGTGGAGCTGTTGGGTTGGGAGAGAGAAACTCAGTTGTTGAGATAATGACATTGTGGACTACTGACGTTTATTAGTAATCAGGCATCTGTTTTAGAAACTCAGAGAGAGATAACAACTTTTATACAGCAAAAAAAAAAATGTAATCTGGAATTTTGTTTCCCATGATGCATGAATGGAATTTTGTCTTGGTTTTCAGTAAAAATAGGCTATTTAAAAATCTTAAAATAAACTGAAAGTCATATCAGGGCTATATTTTGAAAGCTGATTTTCCCCAACCCAAGCAATACTTAAAATTTGTTTTCAATTATTTTCAATAAAGCATTGGCAATATATTGTTATACTATAGGCCTATAATCCCCCCAAAAAGTTGTAATGCTTAAACCATGAACAAAATGGCAACTGAAAACAAGACATTTTGCATCTCAAGTAGAAATCTTATACGGACATTATGATATTGTTTAGCAGAAACCAAGACAAAAATCTTATTAAAAAAGATATTTGCAGTCATCGATACATGTGCATGTTTGTTATTTTCTTTCTCTAACTTTTTGTAAAGGGCAACTTGGCCTTCCCCAGAGTTTTCAGGGTGATGATATTAATGGAGTGTTTTTAGTGAATGTGTATAGAAGCGTTTCATAGGAACAAGCTTCATTCAGGGTAATAAGGACATTGGGGACTATTCAAGAAGCGAAGACTCACACTGGCATTACGCTTGATTAATATGGGCTAAGAGATGAAGTGATCTCGCAAATCACATTACTCAATATTCACAGTATTTTAAACAGTTTGAGATTTGATAGGGGTGTGAATATATGGTTAAAAGCAAAAGAATGCCAAAAGAGTGCTAAGTCAGTGTGACTAAGTGGAGAATGGGAAAGAGGAATTATAGCTGAATGAAATACACAACTTTAACAAGTTCCAGAGGTGTGAATTAAGCACACACTGATGGCTCTTAAACAGTGTGTAATTGCTAATTGGCTCATTACTGATCTCTAATGGTTAATTGTGTTGTTGCAAATGGCCAGCTATCACTCAGATTCCCATGAGAGTGATGAAGGATATATGATTTTAATGACTCACTGAGCAGAGTGTTTACAGCTATTGTGAGTGTGACTGTGTGATAAAATGATTTATTTAGTATCAGGTTTGCTCTGCACAAGATCATAACTACACCATCTAGGCCAGGGATAGGCGACTCCGGTCCTGGAGGGCCACTGTCCTGCAGAGTTTAGCTTCAGCCCTGATAGAAACTCACCTGCCTGTATCTATCTAGTAATCCTGAAAACCCTGATTGCCTTGTTCAGGTGTGTTTAATTAGGGTGGGAGCTAAACTCTGCAGGACAGTGGCCCTCCAGGACCGGAGTTGCCTATGCCTGATCTAGGCCATGAAAGCATTTTTCACTATAGATAGCCATTCAAAAGGAGCCATGTATTCTGTTGAAATAAAAATATTTAATTATATTACAATAGAGATTTTACCAAAAACCTGTTCCCTTTAGAAGTTTAAAACAATGTTGTTTTTGTTAACTGAAAATATTAAAAATCATTTATGTTAATTGAAAATTTGTATATAAAATATATTTAAAAAAGAATAAAAAATGTCAAAAGGACATTCCTAAAACTTAAAGTAAAATGAAATCAAAATCTTAATAAATACACTAACAAAATGGCTCACTGTAAAAAATGATTTTTAACTGTAAAAGACTGTAAAAATGCGACAGTAAAAACCTGTTAATTGGTTAATAGTAAGTTCCCATATGGAGAAAAACTGTAATAGATCTAACCTTACATTTTGTGTACATTTTGTATTATAAGTTGAACAAATCAACTTATAATTTACAGTGAAAAGCCATAAACTGACATTCCCACAATTCCCTGTAGGATACTTTGATGGCTTTTAATTTCAATAATTATGTTTCTTCTTAGTTTTTCCTTTCCTTGGCTTTTCTCTTTACCATAGTATTATTATGGTGGTTGTCAGTATATGTTAAAAGTACAAACCAGATTTTATTAGCATTGTGGCCTTGCTAATTCAGCAGAAAAGGGCTGTTGTATTTATCAGTTTGAAATTATATTTTTTTGTCTTCGTAAGTTACCGTTTTAAATTGTGAAATTTACAGGTTGTCCTGTAAATAAATGTTTGCTGTATTTTTTACAGAATTATTCTGGCAACCACATCTGCCAGTTTGTTGTAAAAAATAAATAAAAATGATTGGTGTGAAATGGATATTTTCACTGTCTGCTGTCTTTGATGTCACAGCTCGAAACAACCAGCTACAGAACTGAAGACCCTTGAGTCCCAACTCTCTGTGGTCCTGTGCCAGCCTAGCAACTGCCATTAAGAGAAATGAGAATGCTTTCACTGCATGTTTCTCACTGCAGGTTTTTTTGTGTTTTTTTTTTTGCAACTAACCACATGTTGGAATTAAAGTAAAGGAGTCCTGGAAATAAAGAGAAAAAGAAGATAGGAAGAAATCTGAGGTAGGAAAAGGCAAGCAGCCAAAGGAAACGAGAGTGAGTCAGTCCTCAGCACATCAGAACCCGAAGCCATTTCTTAATCTTTCCTTTCTCGCTCCCCCCTGTTGCTCGCACGTCTGCTGGGTCTATGCAAGTGTTGAGGGCCGATGTTGTCAGCTGTCAGTTACAATATTGACGCTGATCTGGCTCAGCTCTGGACACTGAGCTCATAAAGCTCACCTCTTGGGAGGTGTGAGCGCTCGCGTGTGTGTGTACCTGAAGGTGTGAGGGTATCTCCTGGGTGATTTCCACTAGCTTAACCTGCAGTAGGGCTGTAATTAACTGGGGCTAATTATTGGCAGGCAGGGGTTAGGATGCTTATGAGAGATCCCTGTGCTGCCTGTGCAGATAATCACAGCTTAGGGGCCTGTCAGAAGTGTGTGTGTGTGTGTGAATGTGGAAACGCTAAGCAGCATGGAGTCAGGTAAGAGTATAGCCCCATCTAGCGAGATTCAACATTTGAATTCAGCAGTTCTTCAGGCATCCCTTTCACATTCAGGATACTAAACAGATGCTAGGGCAGTATTTTAGTATGGACGATGACTGTTAACGTGCTAACAATCGTAATGGCAATCTTTTTTTTTCTGAATGCCTGTAATGAATTTGACAGCAAACAGCAGCTGTTGAGCTGAATTGATTTCATCTCTTAATCATCATTTCCTGTCATTCGAACAGACTCATAACATATTCAATTAGCAACTGAACCTCAGCCAGCAATCTATATGAGACGGAGGAGAGGCGAGAAAGGAAAGGTGCAGGAAGGGGAGAACACATGGGAAATCACTGCGCGCCACGGCACTGCAAACATCTGTAGCGTGATCCACAGAGGAGCTGCTGAGATACTGAGGGTCAATAGAGAGGGGTCTAACAGGACAAAGACACTCGGATGTGTCATTTCCTCCCATAATCCCATTCTTCACACTTTTATTCATATTTTCTTGTTTTAAATACTCAATCTGTGAGTCTGGGGAGGGGAAGGGGGGTATAATTAAGATTTTTGAAAGAAGTCTCTTGTGCTCACCAAGGCTGCATTTTAAGTGTTTTCTCTTTTAATATTTTTTTTATGTCATTTATTCCTGTCTGAATTTTCAGTAGCCATTCCTATAATCTTCAGTGTCACATGATCCTTCAGAAATCATTCTAATATTCTGATTTGCTGCTCAAGAAACATTTCTTATTATTATCAGTGTTGATGGTAAAAAAAAAAAAAAAATATATATATATATATATATATATATATATATATATATATATATATATATATTATTTTTTGAAAGCCATGATATATTACCATTGAAACATTTGGGGTATATAAAAAAAAGAAAATAAATTAATACTTTTAATAAGCAAGGACGCATTAAATTGATTAAACTTGACCATAAATAAAGTTATAATTCTACAAAATATTTCACATAAATGCTGTTCAGTGAACTTTCTATTTGTCACAGTTTCCACAAAATATTAAGTAGCAAAACCATTAATCAACATAATAAGAACCATATTAATAATTGAGCAGCAAATTGAAATCAGCATATTAGAATGATTTCTGAAGGATCATGTGGCATTGAAGACTCAAGTAATATCATTTTAATATACTTATTTTAAATGGTAATATTACTGTTTTATTGTATTTTGATCAAATAAATGCTGCCCTGCATGGTGCACATAAGAGACTTCTTTTAAAAACATAGAAAACAAATCTTATTTTTTCCAAACTTTTGACCATATGAGCAGATTTGTCTTTTTTTTCTTTACTTAGATAATGAGAGAGCTACAGCAGAGAAATCTATATAAAGAGATGTTTTGTTGTACATCCACAGTGGAGCTTTGTACAGTGTGCATGTATTAATTAAGAGTTATTATGTAGTGTGTTATGTATTCATCACATTTTATATGTACCAATTACAGCAGGAACTGCAGGTTATTTTCATATCTACATCAATTACATTAACAAACACTCTGACAGGAGATTATTTATGCAAGCTTGTGCAACTGTTTGTGTGTGCGACCACAGAAATCATGATAATGATAACCTCATCAGTGTCTGTGATTACAATAATGATGTTAGTACACAAATGCACTGGTCTCTCATTAGGAGAATCTGTCCACAGGGCAGAGCAGGGGGGGGGGCTTGTGTCTAAAACCTAATTTATCAAATCCACATGGAACCACACACATGAATGCAGTTTAAGTGCATGCTGGCTGCGTACTATCCATACAGCAAAAAGTGATGCACAACATGGCCAAAAGTGGACACACGAACGGAATGACCACATTCTTTTGTCCTACAAAAAGTAACGTGTGTGTGTGTGTTATCTGAGAGATGACTGAGGGTCTGGCCTATGGCAGGAGTGCAGGCACAGATATATACTCACAGGCCACTTTATCAGGTACGCCTATTCAACTGCTCATTAACGCAGATATCCAATCAGCCAATCACATGGCAGCAACTCAATGCATTTAGGCATGTAAACATGGTCAAGACAATCTGCTGAAGTTCAAACTGAGCATCAGAATGGGGAAGTAAGTGATTTAAGTGACTTTGAACATGGCATGGTTGTTGGTGCCAGACGGGCTGCCTGAGTATTTCAGAAACTGCTGATCTACTGGGATTTTCACGCACAGCCATCTCTAGGGTTTACCGAGGAAGGTCTGAAAAAAGAGTGAGTGAAAATATCCAGTGAGTCTCAGTTCTGTGGGCAAAAATGCCTTGTTGATGCCTGAAGTCTGAGGATGGCCAGGCTGGTTCGAGCTGATAGAAAGGCAACAGAAACTCAAATAACTACGCATTACAACCGAGGTCTGCAGAAGAGCATCTCTGAACACACATCGAGCCTTGAAGCAGATGGGCTACAGCAGCAGAAGACACACCAGTGCCACTGTCAGCTAAGAACAGGTCACTGAGGCTATTCACACAGGCTCACCAAAATTGGACAATAGAAGATTGGGGGGGAAACGTTGCCTGCTCTGACGAGTCTCGATTTCTGCTGTGACATTCAGCTCATGCTTTCATGTCCATCCCTTTATCATGTCCTACCCATCTTCTGATGGCTTCCAGCAGGATAACACAGCATAACACAAAGCTCAAATCATCTCAAACTGGTTTCTTGAACATGGCAGTGAGTTCACTATACTTGAATGGCCTCCACAGTCACCAGATCTCAATCCAATAGATGTAGGGTATATTATCATCTGTTGGTATTTATAAAACTATTTTCTTCTCTTGACAGGTCTGGAAAGAGGCCTGTGTATTCGCCACCAGGAAGGAATCAAGAGGAACCAGCTAAGATGGTATGTACTTTTCATGTTTATAATGTAATGCATCTTGACACATGGCATGACAGACTAATCACCCAGACAAAGCATTTCATCAAACAACACACTGGCAAGCGTCAATCAGCAAACATACACTGGATTTAAAAATATGAAACATTGAAGTGTTCTGCAAAAATTCACTGATTTGTTGGAGAAGACTATGGAGACTCCTTATTTTTCCTTCCCATCATTCATACCGAGGACAGCCGCCCGGAATGATTGACAGCCCCTGCCGTGATCCACAAAGATCTGCACGTCAGTTAGCGATATGACCTCCCCGGGTTACCATGGTAAACGACCAAGATTGGTTCTAAACTGGGTAGTTTGATTGAGTTAGCGCTAATTCACGTTTAATGACGCTATTGATTGGAACACGCGGGTGTTTGTGTTCTAACAGCCTCTGTCAAACCAATCAGATTAGCTGAGTACACCTGTACAACCGCGGAAACAAATAGCGCAAAGCAAACACATTGAAGGGACGGGCTCGTAGCGAGAGAAAAGCTGCGATCGCTCCAGGATCAAATAGCAATCAAGCGGCAGTCAGACAAAGCGGAGATTTCTGTGACCGGACTCCAAATGAGCGCACAAGAGACAACTAGAGAAACAGAAAGCTCATAAGTGCTCGCTCTCGATCTCTATTTGCTCAAACTAAGAATTGAAGATCACTCCTCGCGTTGCGCGCACACACATAGGGTTCAATTTATCACCACAACAAACTCTCATGGGAGAGGGAACATAACACATCCGACCATCGCCAGATTAATGGGTTAACACCAGCACGTGCCCATAATGTGCTCTCGGGGACGCGGACATTAGGCCGCGGTAGACAGTCCCGTCTTCAGTGGGCAACAGACGTCTATCGATCCTTCTGTATGTGTGCATGTCTGTTCTGTGTACTAGACTCAAAGCGAGGGAAAGAGTGATGGGTATGTCACCAGTGCTTGCTCTGCTGACAGTACGTAAGGACTGTTGACAAGTTAAGATGAAGCCTCACACACAGGCTCTCTCAGGAATAATAGGGCCCTTTTTCTTTCTGTCAATAACCATGAAGTGTTTTGGGGTGTGTGCGTGCACTCAAATAATAGTAAAATATAGTAGGCCTAGCCAACAATATGTGGAATACAGGAATAAAAGCAAAGGTGAAACTGTGGCCTGTTTTAACAGAGTCAACCAGGCCCATTTCGTGGTGTGGTGTGATGTGAATCTATCTGGTTATTGTTAGGTTGTAAAGTAAAAACCTTAAATGCTCCTTAAAAACAATATTTCAGTGCAAAAAAATGACTCTAATGCTTTTGTTTAAAAAAAATTACAATTAGTTTGTTTACTTCTAGCAAACTTGCAACTTTTAGGAACACAAAGATCAATGCAACTTTTTAATTGTATAATGCTGATATTATTTTTTATGTAACAGCAAGTAACCTGTTAATGCATTTTTACTGAACACAGAAACCTCTCCCAACATGCACTGCAGCATTAATAATTATGGTAAAGTTGTTTTACCCTTTATTTCTACGGTTTATTCAAACATTTATATCCCTTAACATTCAAATTTTAGTTGATTTTTTCTTTCACAATGATGTCAATAGTTGAATATGAAAATTCACTCTGTTTCTTAAATGCATAGTATTTGTTTTTTTCCCGTCCATATATTAAATAAATATGTTAAATAAAAAAAAAAGACAATTTTTTCTTTTTAAATTCAAATATCATAACTCAATCTTCTGGAGAAACAACAGACTTCTCTCTGGTGACGAATGCTAGACTTCTCCAATCATTTAGTTGCTTATACTCCAAAACTTCCTCACAATCGTCTGCAAGAGATCTGCCTCCATCCGATCAATAACAGATGGACTGAACCAAATCTGCACCCTACTTTTGTACGTCGCACAACTGAAAAAAAGATCTGTCGCTATTTCCGTTAAATTGCGACTTTAAGACAGTACATTTACATTTAATCGTTTAGCAGCAGACGCTTTTGGTAAAGTGTTGATGAAAAAGATGCATCTAGCTGTTTCTTGAAAGACTCAGCAGCTCGGGTTGAGTAAGGCAGCTTTCACCAGCAGGGAACAGTCCTGTTAAACGTTTGTGAAAGGGATTTTATGCGTCTTTGGGATGGCTCCACAAGGAGCCGTTCGCTTGCAGAACACAAAGCTTCTGGAGGGCACATGAGTCTGAAGTAGAGAGTCTAGTAAAAGGTGCAGAATGCAGAGCCAGTGGTTGTTCTGCAAACATCATTTGATGCGAGTGGCAATTGGCAACCAGTGCAAATTGATGAAGAGAGGTGTGACGCACTATCTTCACTCTTGCTCCAGCATTCTGGATCAGTTGCAGAGGTTTGACAGTACATGCTGGAAGGCCTGCCAAGAGAGCATTACAATAGTCCATTCTGAAGAGAACAAGAGCTTGGACAAGGAGTTGTGTAGCATGCTCCGATATGAAGGGCCTGATCTTTAGCATTAAGACAGTAAGCATTTTGCTCTCCTTGAATGTACATTTCTGATGAACACATTATGTAGAACAATTTGAAACTATTTAATTGAAGGGAACAATCTGCATAGTATTTGTTTTAGATTAAAATTGACAAAAAATGATGGCAGATTTTAAATCTTGGCAGCTTGACATTTTGGTTCATTGAAGACACTTCTTTTTTTTTACTATGTGAATTGATATCAGCATCTGAAGTTTAGTTTGTAAATGTTGTTAAAATGCTCAACATGCCTTAAAAATAGACTTTCTTGAAAATTTCAAATGAAATACCATAATAGTTTGCAGATACTGATTTGTTTTTAAAGCTCTGGTCAAGCAGGTTCCATTGTAACATTTGAATACTGGTCTCTCTCTTCCTCCCTCTTTCTCTTCCTCTCCATCTCCCTCTCTCCGGTTGTCTTTCTCTTTCCCCTCTGCGTTTGTGAATGGGACCTGCGGCCATTGTCTCTGTGTCAATCACACACTCTCACACACATACCCAGGAGACACACAATTGACATTTGGCGGATTGCTGTGAGTGTGTGTGTTTTAGGTTATTAAGATAAGGCAGGTATGCCGTAGGTTCTTCATTAACATGTTAGGGGATCTCATCATCCTTTCTCCTCTAGCACTGTGGCCGTAATTGGGTAAGGCTATTAGACACAGAGTGATCACGCCTGTGTGATGGCAGGAGGGGGATGGTGGCGTGGCCAATGGGGGAGGATGGAATCTTATAACTATATGACACAGTGTGTGTGTATGAGAGCACGTCTATATCAGTGTGTATATGTGTGCTGATGGGATAGGACTATTAAAGCTGATGTCGGTTTAGGTAGACTTTAATAGTCCTGCTAAGCAGCGGGTAATTGTCCGTATCTGGAGAAAATAGGAGAGATTGATTTAGAGGTGTCTGGGTTTAAATGGACACCTTGGAGGATGGAATTTTAAGCTGTAAAGTCAGGGTAGTGCCACTTGGCATCTGTAACTGCACAATACGAGTGAGAAAAAAGGATGAATATACTATAAATACCCTTGTAATACTAACCATGTGATTCTTAATAAATTGATCCTGATTTTATTATATAGAGTGCAGTTTTGAATGTGCCACTCTGTTGTTGTTTTTTACTATCTATGGCTTTATCTTTGATCTTTACTCTATTTTGTAACAACCTTGTGATCTCCCTCCATGTGGTCTAATTTAGACATTTTTCTTCCATTAACTGATGGTTTGTGAAGGATCAGCGCTGTTGAGACATATCAGCATTTGTACTTGGTCACTTGCTACTGATTTTGCTGTCTTAAATCACAGTCCACAATACTAATCAGATACTGGCTAGAAAAAAGGTGAAGTGAGACAGTGGGCTTCTTAATTTATCTTGTTAAAACAGATGGAGGAATGAATGGTGCAAAATACAGAGAAATATAAACAAAATTGTTTCAGCCTGACCAAAATTGAAGCTTAATCTAAGAATGATAAAATGACAAAAATATCACAGTAATATATATCATTTAATTTAAATGGACAGTTTAAATGTACACTAGCAGTAGTGAATACTTTCAATATTGTATATACCTATATTACTTAGGCTTATAGCCTACAGTACAGTAGGGGAGCGTGGGGCACAATGTAATGCGGGGCTAGTTGTAACACACTTGTTTTAAATACTTCCACACATGCTAGGATGACGAAACTTGGTGTATTGACTAGTTACCATTTCAACACTATATAGAGAAAAAAATTGTGCCAAAATTGATTTTGTTTTGGAAGATATCCATAGACATTTATTAAACCATAGCAAAAGTAAATTTCTTAAGTTAATTTTTCATCTCTATTTTTTGTGTTTATTTAAAATTAGACAAATCTGATATTATTTTAATCTCCAATATGTTATTTAACAGTTGAGATAGTTCTTTAATGCTTCGCTAACTAGCAGAAGACACTAGCCAGGTTTAAATCCCAGTTTTGCAGGTGGGGCATGTTGTCACACTGCGTTACAATGTGCCCCTACTAGGAATATGCTATTATATTCTATACTTTTATTCATTCTCTTGAGAAAACATGAGAAAAAGGCGAATAAAGACTGAGAGTCAATGTTCAGAAATTATTAATTATTTAATGTCATTATTTTATATGAAAAAGTTAATAGTTGTATTTTATTTAGAAAATATTTTAGTTTGTCTTGTTTTTTTATTTATTATTAGATCAGATAACATTTTAAGCTGTCATATGGTCATGTTACAATGTGCCCCTCACATGTTACAATGTACCCCACCTATGGGGCATGTTGTCACATTTCACTTCCATTCTTTCGGGGTATATCAAGAAAAAAGTATATACTGTAGACCTATTAATAAAACAAAACCACATAATTGTACTAGACATGTGTGAAATTAATTTGGGAAAAAAATAAATACTCTGAACCCTAAGTAGATTTACACAACTGAGAAAGTCAAAAAGCGTTACTTTGTGCCCCGCTCTCCCCTAGGCTATATTGCAACGTGATGAAGCCTCTTTCCGTTTAGAAATGAAACACTGCCATCTAGTGATTCGTGTGAGGTTCACATTCTCCTCTACTGTCATTGTGAAAACCACAAATCTTTAAGTTAAAAGAGATGAACTAATAATAATAATAATAATAATAATAATAATAATAATAATAATTAAATGTGTAATAAAAAGTAGGCTACACTCCCGTGATGGGTTACCAGAATTTTACTTTAAAATAAATTTTGTGAAATTGTTACAAACATTAGAGGATTAGATGGCTGTAGGCTATATTTTAGTTCCTACTTGTGATAGGCTATGTCATTACATTTTATAATGTTAATATACAAACTTCTTCGACATACCTATTAAAATCTGTTTGTTACTCGGGTTTAAAAGGCCACATGATGACGATTAAACTAAATTGGCTTCCAAAACACGTTTTTTTAATTTATTTTTAAATCGTATATAGTTCCTTGTTAAATATAGGCTAGCCTTCCTTTCATCTGCAAATAATAAGGTTATTCAAATTCTACATTTTACTAAAAAGGATTTTACAGTATTTTTACAGTATTAGGCCTCAATGTCTTTGTCTTTAAAAATCTAATATTTGTTTAATAACGTTACATATATAACCTACAGTGAGTGTATCTGCGACTGCAGTTCAGTGCGATGCTATTGGAACGATACACTGCCGATCTCTATCGATTGACGTGCAAGGCGAAGAAAACACACATAGAGAGGGGAGGAATAATGTGTGAAATCAGTGCAGAACGGTTCCATAGATTCAGAAGTGTGGAATGATGTGATAATAAATAACAAATTTATATTTCTAAATAGTGTCTACAGTTAATATTATCACTGAGCGCCGTTTCATTATCAAGCAACACCAGTTTTGGTTACAAATCTCACCTTGAGCGGATTGGTTTGGCCCTATTCATTAACGGCACAGCAGCACCCCCTCCCCCTCGGACCACACGAAACGCTTTATCATGAAAGGGATTTAATTAGCTACATTTTATTATTTGTTATCAGTCTAAGTATCAGTACTGGAATGCGACTAGTAAATCAGAACCGATTCTTTTCGCCTGTACAATAACCATTATCGCATCAGTTATGTATCTTCTGCACCCGCTGCTGCAGTTCTGTGTGCTGCTCGATGCGACACTGTGGCTGGCGGTCTCTGCCAGCCCTACCGATGATAATGTACTGCGGGCCGGCCATGGAGAACACGGAGAACCGGGCCATGAAGAACCACATAAGGACTCGTACAGCACATTCGCCTCCGAGTTCCTCGAGTCCAGATACCTCTCAGACGAAGGTACGAAGGAATAAAACGACAATGCTTACATTGAAATCATGAATGTTGTTTTTGTGTCGTTTCTCTGTAAATGTGAGTGCAATTCTTAGAAGCAATACATGTAGTGAATGTCACACTGTTTGATGCTCTCCCTCACTACAGGCCTTTTAATTATGATATATTGTTTTTGATTCACTGATACAATCCTTTCCATTCATATGGTATAAAATCAGCACCTTGGTCAGCAGCCCACAGGCCTGTGAAACTCATTTCCAGTTATCAGCAGACTTTCCCAAGTCTATTCAAGTCTATTAAGCCAGTCTATTTTATATTCAGTATACTGTCTGCAGATGCCCAGACAGTGATTCATAAAGTCATGACACATCAAAGGGATAGAATAGAATAGAATAGAATAGAATAGAATAGAATAGAATAGAATAGAATAGAAATAGAAACTCTTAATACCACATGACTGGGCCAGTGTTGTAGATAGATACAGCTATGCAACATACATGATGGGACAATGTTCAATAGTATAAAACATGTTAAGTCTGTGAAGCTGCTTTGAAGCGATATGCATTGTGAAAAGCGCTATACAAATAAATGTGAATTAACTTGAATTGAACATAAATGAAAACTAAAATAAGATTTTAAATCAAATCAAAACAAATGTCATTTTTCAAGCAGGGAATTCTGAAAATTCATGTATGCAGCAATGCAGCTTACATGATGGGACAGTGTTCTGTTGTATAAATGTGTAAATGTAAAACACTATGTGTAATGTACAAAACAATGCGATATACACTACCATTCTAAATTTTGGGGTCAGTAACATTTTTATGTTTCTATCTTCTAATTTTATCTTCTATTTAATCCTCTATCTTTAATGTTTCTATCTTCAGTGTTACATGATCATTCTTATATGTTGATTTGGTGCTCTATAAATATTTCCTATTTAAAAAAAAAAAAGCTTAATATAAAGCTTTTGTTACATTATGAATGTCTTAACTGTTATTTTTTCATCAATCAGTGTGTCCTTGCTGAATAAAAATATTAATTTCTTTCTTTAAAAAAACAAACTTACCTGACCCCAAACTTCTCAGTGGTAGTGTCATATATAATATACAATACAATACAATACAATACAATACAATACAATACAATACAATACAATACACGGCCTCTAGGGGTCTGTGGTGGGATTCTAGAGGTCTACTCAATGTTTTATCTAAAAAATAAAATAAAATAAAAAATCAGAAAAAAAGAGAGTTATACAACAGTACATTATGCAAACCCAAATCTAAAATTAAGAAACTTAGGTTCATCTAAATCATTGGCCCTTCCACATTACTATGTATTAAGTAAAATTAAAATATATTGCATCATTGTTGTTTATTTTAGTTGTAGGACTAGCTGAAACCAGTTCATTAATGTATTGGTTGTCTGATGTCTCATAGGTTACCCCTTCCCAACTGCACCCCCTGTGGACCCATTTGCCCGCATCAAAGTTAGCGACTGTGGAGTAACCAAAGGATGCATCAGGTGAGCGCATGGAAAAAAAGGTTAAAATTAGTCTAGGGACAATATATTACTGTAGTAGTGTCAAAGAGTGTATTACATGCTGTATTCTGCCAGTACACTCAAGAGTTATAAGTGTCAATCAGCCAATGGTGCTGCTTCTCTGTGTCGTTCAGTGGAATGTTCTGCAGCATGAAATATACATACACATCATGTAGAATTTTTGTAATTAGAATAATTAGAAACAGGTTGATGGTAAAACCTGCAGGGCATTACTGCCTGATGCGCCTACGCCGGTGTCAAATTGCCAGCCGCAGGGTCATCAGCAGGGAGCCACCCTTCACCGATGTTTCGCCCCTTTAGTCCCAGAACATCTCAGGGTGGTGGGGCAACGGACAGGGACGTCTCCCTGCCGCTGGACTTAGATCTCAGGTCCTTTTGCCTTGAAGCTTCTCAGCACCCCAGCTCTTGTCATTCCTCCTCAGCCATAGCCAAACGCTTCCTTTTTCTCTGCCTCTTGGTCAAGATCGTAAAGGGATAGTTCACCCAAAAATGAAATTCATCAAATGTCATAATTTACTCATCCTTATGTTGTTCCAAACCTGTGTGACTTTCTGACGTCCGTGAAACACAGGAATCAACTGTTTTTGTCCTTATAATCAAAGTCAGTGAGATTCAAAACTACACAGGACCCCACTGGCTTTAAATTTATGGAGAAATAAACACTGAGATAAACATATTTTGTGTTCCACAGAATAAAGAAAGTCAAACATGTTTGGAATGACATGATGAATAAAATGTGTGCCTCAATTTATTTGTCTCTCTCTTAATCTTTCTGTTGCTGTAGATATGGCAAACCAGGCTGTGACGCAGAGACCTGTGAATACTTCCTGAGTTTCAGACGCATTGGCACAGATGTAGAATTCGAGATGAGTGCAGACACTGACGGATGGGTTGCTGTTGGTTTCTCCTCTGACAAAAAAATGGTAAAAGGGGAGGGAGTGAATATAAGGTGGGAATGCTTTCAGACCTGCTAAGAAATACACAATAATATTGTTGTTGTAGGGAGGTGATGATGTAATGGGCTGTGTTCATGACGATAATGGACGTGTACGGATCCATCATTTCTATAATGTGGGCCAGTGGGCCAAAGAGATCAAGCGCAACCCGGCACGGGACGAGGAGGGCATTTTTGAAAACAACCGCGTCACCTGCCGCTTCAAACGGCCTCTTCATGTGCCTCGGGAGGAGACGCTTGTGGACCTGCACCTAAGCTGGTACTATCTGTTTGCTTGGGGACCTGCCATACAAGGTAAGTCATTCAGCCCCATTTTAAAGGAGCCCTATTATGCTTTTTTATGCTTTAGTTAAGAGTGTAAAAGTTGCTGTTTGAGCATGAAAAAGGTCGGCAAAGGTAGTTATTCTCTATATCAGTAAGCACTGTTTCTGAACTCTCTGATATGCCTCGATTGTAGTCTTGAGGTTTCTTCTGGGAACGCACACATCACAATATTCCTCATTTAAATAATTCCAGCCCAGCCCCAAAAAAGGGACGAGGGCTGGTTGAGTTGCATCAGTAGCGATCACAACACATTGGTCCAGCCGACCAGTCAGAGAGCTTTTTAGTAGGCAGGGCTTCAAAGAGACGGGAACTAAACAGGGATGCGTTTCCTGTACAATGATGTAACTCACTGCTTAAAGGGATACTCCACTTTTTTTGGAAATAGGCTCATTTAACTACTCCCCCAGAGTTAAACAGTAGAGTCTTATCGTTTTCGAATCCATTCAGCCGAGCTCCGGGTCTGGCGGTACCACTTTTAGTATAGCTTAGCATAGATCGTTGAATCGGACAGGACCATTAGCATCTCTCTCAAAAAAATGACCAAAGAGTTTCGATATTTTTCCTATTTAAAACTTGACTCTTCTGTAGTTACATCGTGTACTAAGACCGACGGAAAATGAAAGGTTGTGATTTTCTAGGCTGATATGGCTAGGAACTATACTCTCATTCCTGCATAATAATCATGAAACTTTGCTGCCGTACCATGAGTCCAGCAGGCGTAATGATATAACGCGGCGCCTGAAAATAGTCCCCAGCTCGGTAACTTCCAATGTGACCGGGACTAAGTTTGTCTAACCTATTAGACCTATTTTCAGGCGCTGCGTAATGATATGATGAAACTCTTGATATCGAAAATGATATGAAAATGATATCGAAACTCTTTGGTCATTTTTTTTTAGAGAGATGCTAATGGTCCTGTCCGATTCAATGATCTATGCTAAGCTATGCTAAAAGTGGTACCGCCAGACCCGGAGTTTGGCTAAATGGATTCGAAAACGGTAAAACTCAACTGTTTAACTCTGGGGGAGTTGTAAAATGAGCCTATTTCCCCAAAAAGTGGAGAATCCCTTTAACCACCGTGGTACGATGCATCGCTGTAGAAACTTAACTAGCTAGGTACTTAACTAGCCGAAACCGGTCGCACCTCTTTGTCGTTTCAAGCACATTAGTTCAACAATAAAGGACTGTTGTTAATGACGTCACTTGAAGGTGGTGGAGTAATAATTTCTGCTAATTAATCGATTCGAGAGCACAATTAATGTTATTAATATTATTATAGTTAATTTACATAGACAACAGAGAGCTGTTCATTGTTTTAATCACATTAACATGCTGTATTATTTGGCATACACTACCCTTATATATTTGGTTCATTCAGTCAGCAGGTTTCTCCACGTAAAGTCATTTTTCTGGCATGCTACTGTAACAAATCATGGGTTCCATCATACTCTGAGGTTCCCGTATGCAAAAACGGGGCTGAATGTTGACATGCTAATATATATAGATTAAAATGTGTATATAATATATATATATATATTTAAATTGGGTGAAAGATATACAATGTACTGAATGTTAGCTTGCTTATTGTGCCCAAGAGCACAATCTATTTAAGTCCACATGCCATTTTATCTAGAAACTATGCTTCTAACCACAGCTCGAGAGCTGTAGTTCCAACCATGCAAGTTTGTGATGATGGTAATGATGTTGGTAATGATGGAACTTGCGACCATAGATGGCTAACAATGCTTTTGGGAAACGCACCCCAGAGTGTTTCTGACAGACTGGGAAGAGCGGTGCTGCAACATATGTGAAAAATAATGTGTTTTTGGAACATCCAAGTATGAAAACCTATTCTAGTTGACCCCAAAAACAGAATCACGACTTTGAAAAAGGTCCCCTTTAAGGCTACAAATTCAGCCCGGTTTATGATTTTGCCCTGTTTTATAGACCTTTTGTTCTGTTTTTCTTCTCAGGTTCCATCACAAGGCATGACATTGACACCCCACCGGTGTCAGATCGCATGATTAGCATCTATAAATACGAGGACATTTTCATGCCTGCCACAGCCTATCAGACGTTCTCCTCTCCCTTTTGCCTCCTCCTCATCGTTGCTCTTACTTTCTACCTGCTGATGGGCACACCATAACCAGCCAAGAGAGAAGGAATACAACTAACCATGGAGACACGACTAATACGAATAGCTTAACAGTATTAGAAACAGGCAGCAATAAATAAGATGACAAACACATTGTGATTCTACAATATCCTCAATCTACATAAACTAAGATGGTATTTGGACTGCGGATTAATATTCAGTTATATACAAGCAATGATTCTCATTCAGAGGTGAGAGAGTCAAACATACACTTATATATTATAACCCTGAATGGTATGTTACTCCATGGTAAGTTTAGCCTACAATAGTAGAAATAATCTGAGCCAAATTAATGATAATATTCAGTATACTTAAGATGCGGTCACAGTGAACTTTTGGGTGCAAAAAATTGCCTAAAGTGATGCATGTACCTCAGCTTTCTCTTGGTCAATGCAGCGAATCCATAAAAACCTTGAACCCATGGGAAAATCTTTTGCCGAAAATTCTCGATTGTGTGGATTCCTATTGAAATGACTGCATTTCACCCGTGATAATTCACCAATCGGCAGTGAAAGTGCACATATCATGACACACTTTGTCCCACCACAGAGCTCTACAGAGACGTGAACTGTCTCCTATTGAATATAATGTTTTTCCAAATCTCTGTAGAAATGCTCTGCTGTTTGTAGTTGCCTGCTTTCCACAATTTTTCCAGTACATTATAGCTCTGATGAACATTTATTAATGCTGTGAATTTTAGAGGGATGTAAATTAATGCCTGTGACTGACTACGCAACTTACAGCAGTACATAATTGGCCCTCCAGCACAAACACACACACATAGTATTCATAACACATCACTGCCTTCCATTTAGCCAGCATTGCCAGCTCAGTATTTGATGATGCATGCCAGCAAACCAGCTTCATCTGAGCCATTTAGACCAGTGTTCACTGGAATAGAACCAGTCCAGGAGAGAATCATGTGGTTTTTATTCCAACGAATCGAAGACTTTCTATACCAAGGACTTCATGCCATTGCAAAACTTACAAATGTTCCAAGAATTGATTGCTGCCTCTGTAGAACGATTTGGATCACACCAGTTAGCGTGTGGTTGTATACAGTTCTAATTTTTTGGCACTCTTTGAGAATATCCTGTAAAAAAAACAAAAAAACATTTGTATAGCAGATTGAAGAGCGCCATGTAAAGACGTTTAGAAAAGTATTTTGTTTTAAATACATTGTTATATTTACCTGAAGGATATATATCAGGAAATGTACCTACTTGGAAGAGAGATACGATTCCTTTTTGATGTGTGCAGGCCAGAGATAATCGTTTAATGTAGCATGAATGGAGACATTGTATACTAATGGTCAAGGAATAATGTTTGGAAGGTTGCCAGTGTTATATTTTAATATACTTTTGAGATTTTGACATTGACAGTATCAGAGAATATGCAATGATGAGTGTGCTTAGTGAAGGACCGTGAGCCATTATTTTAAACATGTCATACAAGCTATTATTAGCAGCTTAAATACATTCTGACAAGTTTACTGTGAATTCTCTCCCTATTTGGAAGCAAAGATGCCTGTTTGATGTTCCTGAACACATTCTGCACTTTTTAATAAAACTAAGACAACTGAAAATGTGTACTTTTGTTTTCCGAATATCTGAACTCATCATGCTTCTCACGACATGGCGCCTTGAAAAATTGTATTGGGGATTTTTAATCATCCTGTATTAATAGTATTATAGAAATAATAGGCTTAGCATGTCAAATTCATACATATTCCCCCGGTTTCACAGAAGACTTAAACCTAGACTAAAATGCATGTTTAAGCTGTTTTAACCGAAGCATATTTTAAAATATGTCAGTGCCATTGTTTTGTCTCAAGACAGGCTAATATCACCAGTAATTTTCTAAGGCACGTTTATAAAAACTACTTAAATGTTCTAATGAGGCCTAATCCTGGCTTAATCAAACCCTGTCTGTGAAACCAGGGCATTATCCAGAGTCATCACAGTAATTTTCCTCACAAATTTCCTCATTCATCATTTTCCCCCTCAATTGTGTGATTTTTAAACAGTCTAAATGTCATCACTTCTGTAAACTTGAATGACTGACTTTCTTTTTTGAAACACAAAATAATTTTTTTAAGGACATTGTTAACCAAACAGTTTTGTTTACCAATTCCTCAATTCAATTTAATTATTTTATGTTCACAGAATAAAGAATGTCATTCTGGTTTTGGAAAAAGCAAATAATGAATTATGGCACTTTTGGGGGATGGGAGGTGACCCGTTAAAGATTCGTTAAAAAACGCCTTTGAACCGCCACTATTGATAAACAAGTAAGATGGGTCATGTTCGCTTGTTACGGCATTCGAAACATCATATTATTTTTACTAATAAAGATAATATTTCAGTTTCTGGTAGGCTGAAAAACATAATTTGACTACATTTCCCAAACTAAGCTACTTCCTACACTTTACGTCACTGCCCAACCCGCAGTTCCTTAGTGGATCCTCCGGACTGAAACGGAGCGATGCCAGCGACCATGGCAGACACGGCAGACACTGAGGACCCGGGTCCAGGCGCGGCTACTGACCCGGACAACCCGCGCACAACCCGGCCACACTTCGTCTCGTTCAGCGAGACCGTTCAGCCAGCAGTCGGGATGGTTAGCCAACTACTGAGCCAACAGTCCCTGAAGTTCGACAAAAACATCAAACAGGCCTTCTACAACACGGGAGCGATGATCTTCGTAGCGATCTGTTGCGGAGCATCGGTGTTGGTTTACTTCATCCTGGAGGCTTTTCTACGGCCGCTGCTGTGGGCGGTGCTGTGCGGCACTTTCCTGCACCCGTTCAAGTACTCGCTCGCCCGCCTCGGCCGCTCTTGGCTCAGCAGGCTGCAGGACAGCGGGACGCCGATAGTAGTGGGCACTCTGCTGGTACCGGTGTGGTGCGTGAACTACGGGGTGGAGACACTGGGTGAAATGGTCATAAATCGGCTCAATGTACTGCTGGCAGTTGGGGCTGGTGTACCCCTGCTTTATTTCTTATATCTGTTCTGGAGCGTTATTGGCATGCAGGTTATCCTTAGTCACGTCTGTACCATAATCTGTTTCGGCCTGGATTGTTTCAGCTATACGTGGGTGAGTATTGTAGTAATACTGTGTATAATGACACGTGAATGGGAAAGAGACACGCCTCCTGTCAGACCTTGCACAGGTGGACGCCGGGATTGTGAAACAGGGACTGTTAAAAATTTACTTCTTCATAGTGTAAACATATGAAAATAGAATAATGAAACTTTGATACAAATTTAATAACAATTTGAATGTATATTGTGTAACATTGTTTGCTGTAGGCTATAGATATTGGGCGAAGCCTGCATGCATCAACAACTTTCATTAATAATTATTACACTATATAGCCTAATAGATTTCACATAATTTTGTCACTGTAGAGACATTCTGTCTGCGCCTCTCTTTCATCCATCAGAGATCCATATTTTTACATTGCAAATCTGTCAACCATTGTATGGTCGCAGCTGGCTTCAGATAACCTAACCACGTGTAAATATGTTTTTATACAAAAGTGTGTTTAAACACATCTAGTCATGTGAAATATCAACATTTCTTGAACCCAAGCTTAATATGTCTGAGTAGGAATTGTGTAGCATGACATCCCAGATACCAAAAATATGGCCTTGAGGTTACACAGCCCAGATGATATAGGCTAAATCATAATGCATATTTTAAGTTCTTCTAAAGGTTACTAGAACTCTACAGGACAAAATTTCACCCTGACCTTCAATTTAATGACCTCACTATCTGATTTTTTTTTTTTTTTTTTACTTTCTTTTAGGGCTTAAAGGGATAGTTCACTTTGAAATAAAATTTTGGTATGTTTTAGCTTACCTCAAGGGCATCCAAGATGTAGGTGTCTTTTTTTCCGCAGTAGTTTCAATTTTGATATTTTTAGGTCAAACCGTTCTTGTCTGTCAGTCATATAATGCAGGTCGATGGTCACTGTGACAGAGCATGCACAGAGTCCAAATTAAAACAATTCCCCATGCGGGTATAGATATATACACTAGATGTCGCATTGGCCACGGTTTCGCAGTAGCCAAGGCGACATCTAGTGTATATATCTATACCCGCCCGCGCTCTCATATCATTTGGACGCGGAGCTGTGTTCAAGAGGTAAAAACGATATACTGTTCGTTTTCTCACACAAACCGCTCGTTTCGTGTCTTGGGCCATCAATGTGTACTTACGATGGGGAATTGTTTAATTTGGACGATGGGGAATTGTTTTAATTTGGACTCTGTGCATGCTGTTAGAGACAGTGACCATAGACCTGCATTATATGACTGACAGACAAGAACGGTTTGACCTAAAAATATCAAAATTGAAACTACTGCGGAAAAAAAGACACCTACATCTTGGATGCCCTTGAGGTAAGCTAAAACATACCAAAATTTAATTTCAAAGTGAACTATCCCTTTAATTTAATTCATACAGGTCATGTGAAAACTGTTCAAATTGTCATTGGGAACAAATGCCCCCTTTAACAGAACCTTGTGATCTGCTTATAACAAGAAAACACAGAGCTCATCTGGCAGTGGAGCTGGATTTTATTTAAGGATGACAGAATTTTCATATTTGGTAGAACTTTTCATTTAATGAAAATGTGTGTGTTGATACACTCTTGCAGTGCTTATGAGGGCTGGGAACATACTGAGGGTTCTTGTGATTATAAATAGATCAGTGGCAAATGTTTGGTGCGGGGCACAGTAGTTACCAGAGATGTCCAAATGTTCTCTCTCTTTCTCTTTGGCAGGTTGGCACGTTAGTTGTTGGCTATGTTTTGGCAGTGGCCTTTAAGTGGACGCCTGGCATGGAAAGATACTTGCGTTCCCTGTCTGTGCCTGTATGGTCAGCACTTATTTTCTACCTGGGTAAGACCCTTCTGTTATGAAACAGTGAATGATTCTGTATGGGTTTATGTGGCATATCATATAGTGGTTGACCGACACCGATTTTTTTTATGGTCAATGAGAATACCAATATCTTAAAGAGCAGAGTGGTCAATAAACAGTATAAAGCTTGTATATATGATATCACACTATTTAATTTAAAGCTACACAAGATAAACAGTAAATAATATGTATTACAATTGCTGCAATGAAATTTATATTTAATTTACATAATTTTTTACTAAATTGATAATGAATGATTTATTAATAATTTGATAGGAAGTAAATCTGTAAAAACAGATAATACTATTACTAATAATAGAAAGGTAAGCGCTTTAGTTATTTTTCATATACTGTAGTGTACTTTGTATAGCAGAACTGTCAAATAATTCATTAGATAGAACTGCTACTAGAAGGGTTCCCATTCTCTATTTTTATTAGTTTACTGTCTTTGTTTAATTGTAAGCTGCAAGTTTAGCATTGACCTACTGTGCTGTCAATGAAGGAATGCTAAAAAAATCTCCCTCTCTTTTTCCAGTCTCTCTGACAGGGTCGTGGCGGGTGCCTTTGTTTGTCGTGGTGCTGTTACTGCTAATAGTGGGCTCTCAGCAGAAGCCTGTTGTTCCAGGGAAAGGTGAAGAAACAGAGGCTCTCATACCATTTACCTCTGTTCCTGATGTCCTCTGACCTTTGGTCCTCTCCTCTCTCTGTATAGGCGAGCTGCCTGGTCAGGTTCTCTCCTTTGCTGCTAATACGATCTTCATGGCAATCTCCTGCAGTAACTTCAGCCATGCTGAGAAGATACAGGAAGAGACAAGCACCAAAGAACAATCCAAAGGTGCCACAGAAAAAAGCAAACAATGTTTAAAGTTATTTGCGGTGCTGATTTTGTGGGAAAGTCAGCAAGATTCTGTGTGGGTCTGGTAATGACTTGCTCACAAAAGCAAACATCTGTATCCATTAATAAACAGATAAGATTATGATGTATGTTATTAATGTGGATTATGAGGTAGTTTAGGTCTATCATCAAGTGTTGTCAGAAATATAGATTTTTGCGATAACAATTACAGGAGAGAAGAGAAAGCGAGAAAGTGCAGTTGGCATCAGTGTATCAATACAGTGGAATATGAGCATTGAAATGGTTTAAAAATAGTCCAGTATTAATTTGCTAATATTACAATAGTAATATATTTCTGTCTTATTATTTCTATTATTATTATATAATCCCTCTTAGAGATATTGGGCCTGAGGAATCTCAGACAACAGTTTCAGTTGATGAAAAATACTTTGATTATGGTCAAAATAAAATAAACTTAGATGCTGGCCAAATTTTATGCCCTTAATGGTGTGCCAATTTTCCCTGTGGTATCGAAAATTGTCTTTAATATCGATATTTAGATAAGGTATCAAAGAAAGTTAGAAGTTTCAGCATCTACTTGAACACTACTATCTTCATTAGTAGGGATGCACCGAAATAAAAATTCTAGGCCAAAACTGAAACCTGAAAATTCTGGATGCACTTGGCTGAAAACTGAAACCAAATTTTTTTTTTTTTTATGACTTATTTCTTGTTTTAAATGAGCTTTTTTTATATTAGAATTTTTAATGAAATTCACCAATCTTAATGATACTGAATTTAAAAAATACAAGCCAATAAAATAAAATAACCACACATTTATTGAAAGTAACACACTCAAATTGGACAGAAAATATAGTAATATAAAATATCAATATGTTTTTCTTTATTCAGTTCTATGCAGCAGAATCAGATTTAACGGATTTCTTTTTTGAGAAATAATGTTTAGTCCTACAAAGCTATTATTTTCAGACATTGTGAGTGGATCAGTAGCATCATTTCCCCAGCGTTGCCCAGCCCAGCTATACCACACCACACCACAGTAGGGCTATTGCAAACAGAAACAAGTATTATACTACATAGAAATTTCATGTTGGCACGTTATTTGAGCAGACTTTGCTTTTCCGATGAGCATGAGCGATACATGAGTGGAGCGTTCACATAGGCCGAGCAACTGAGGGACCGGACATGCATGAAGCGTAATATTGAGTGGCGCGTCCCTAATCATTAGTAAATTTCGGTGCATCCCTATTCATTAGTAAAGTGGATTTTCCCCTCTTCTTCCCTTCACAGAGTTTATGGACTCTCCGAAGGCGGTCTTCAGCCGGAGTCGAAGCAGACTAGAGTTCAGGGGTCTCCAGCACAAAGAGAGGACCAGTGATATCTACTTTGTGCTGCTTGCGTGGGCTATAGTGTTGGTGCAGGTCTGGCTCAACCTCTGGATCTTACAGTTACTGCCCATCCCTGTTGCTGGTAAATTTTGTGTTCATGGTCCTGAGGTCACGAGTGTGAAGATAGTGTTCACATTTTCACGAATGAGTGCTGTGTTTTCCAGTTTGGGTCCTGAAGAAGATGTTTGTGCGTTTTGGGATGAAGGACTTCGCTGGACGGACTCTAATGAAATGGTGGTCGGCTTCTGAGAAGTTTGTCAAAGACAGACAGGATGCTCTGCTGCCTGGACCGATCAAAGGCTTAGCTCGGTTCTTGCTTCGGGTGGACACTAAGGTAACACCTCACGTAGATACACCCACACAAAAGCGCTCGCCTGTCTGCTGACCCACTGTCTTTCACAGCACTTGCCTGCTGGTAGTTGTCACCACATGTGCACATTTATTTTTGGAGGCGACAGAGATCTGTGATTACAAAGAGGAACTGAATGTGGTTGTGGCTTGCTAATTCTCATTTTTACTTGCACAACTAAGGCACGAAGTACCCATAACTGACTGAATAAAAGCTATGGAGGTCGGATGTTTCTGTTTATATCATGACTTGTAGAGGCATGTGGGACAAAATAAATTATTCAGCAGATGTATTTTCAATGCGAATGTGTTCTTCTATAAGAAAATGTCATTAACCTAATCGTTGGAACACAATTAAATGCACTTCCTGTCTTTTTGATCAGCTGAGTCTTTGCATAGTCATGTTTTATTTCTAGTTATTGTTGGTAGTTTTTGTTTTCCATCAATTATTTGAGGTTTATAATGTGAGGAAGTCAACTCAACATTCTCAGAAATGTGCCCACAGTTTCTCATTCCCCCTTTCACTGTCTGAAGTGAATGACAACCCACAGTTGCAGTCCAGATGAAACCCTACACCTCTAAGAAACCGTTTGCCCTTACCCATAGTAATCCGGTAATGTAACCCAGTGTCTGACTTTAGTTTTGCCTTCTTTCATTCTTTCACTAGTCAATGTTGAGGCACACATGCTGTCAAAAGCAAATCTATTGAAAATATGCTAGGGTCCAAAATTAACACATTTGCCCAGAAGCTAATATGAGTAAAAAAATTGCTTTATTGAAGACTTAAAACTATTACTTGCCAGTAGCTGGTGACTTTGAGGAACTACAACATAATGTAATACATGGCTTTAATCGAATTATTGTAAAGATAATCTGACCTTCAATGATGTACGTTACACAAGCAATTCAAATCATTGAAAACATGATACTTTTTTCAGTATTCTTTGGATTATCTACTAAATCAGTTCTTCAGTATTATCTTTTGCTGGGTTCCAGGACATGTTGGTCTTTCAGGAAATGAACGAGCTGATGCAGCTGCTAAGGATGCTCTTAATCAGGCAGTTAATGAATGTCAAATTCCTCCTTCAGATATGAGACCGATTATTAATCGATATATTTTAAATAAGTGGCAAGAAGAGTGGAATATGTACAAGAATAATAAATTGTATGGAACTAATCCGAAAATTACAAACAGACTTTTTATCAATTTTAAAACTAGACTTGATCAAGTTGTCTACACTAGATGTCGTATGGGTCACACAAGTTTGACCCATGCTTTTTTGCTTAAGGGTAAAGACCCAACTCTATGCATGTTTTGTAAAATTCCCTTATCTGTTAAACATATTTTATTGGATTGTCCTGGACTTATTACAAGCAGAATGCTCTTTTATGAAGTTATTTCACTTAAGGACATATTTAATGAGATTATGCCTGAAAAGGTTTTGGATTTTTTATCATATGTTAATTTAAAAAATCTTATATAATATGACTTGCTGTGTTTTTTGTTTTTGTTTCTTTATTGTATTTATATGATATTTGTATTTTTGGAATTGAATTTTTGCCATGAAAATAGCTTTGAATGCTGACATGGCATTAAATAAAATAATCTGAATTTGAATCAGTATTCTTTGATGAATAGAAAGTTCAAAAGAACAAAAAACTGATCGAAAGTAACGATAAAGACATTTACAATGTTACAAAAGATTTCTGTCACTTTTTTGATCCCGAACCAAATTGTGTATGTGGAAAGTTCCTTGCATTAATCACCAGAATGAATACATTTGGAACAAAATCATTTGCTGTGAGCTTTCACTAATGTGTACAGAGAAAAACAATGTGTTCTCAATATAATGAAAACTATTAGTTTTTGATAAACAACTAAATATAGTTTTTATGGCTGGTATTAAATGAAATATTTATGTCAACTGAGTTTTCTTAATTCACTCAACATTAGCAGATGTGGCAAAATGTTAAATCTTGTAACTGTATCTGTAACAAATATTTTTTTTTTTGACTGTAATTTGCTTTATATAACCATCATATCCCTCACTGACTGTCCACAAGAATGAAAGGAGGTAAAAAAAAAAGACGAAGACACTTAAAAAATTATAATCGTAGCAGATCTTTCTTTTGTCCCCTTATAAAGCCCACCAAATCACACCTTCTCTTATTGTTCAGTATGAATATCTTCCTCAAGTTTCACCGTCCGGTCTTGTTCTGTTTTTGCCTTGAAAACACGTTGAAAACTCTGCTTTCCTGCATACTGATTGGTTGTTTGTAATAACCGTTTGTTTGTCTCTCTGTCTCCCTCCTCAAAGCTCTGGCATTGGCTTAACAAGCAGGTAAATCATTTGTGCTGGCAGGTGTACAAGAGAAAGAGAAAGAAAGAACAAAGGGGAAGAGAAAGAATGACAGTGTGCTTTCATTAGAAGCTTTGGAGTGATGCTTTCCCCTCCCCACTGTCACCCCTCCATCTCTGAGCTTCTGCTTAGCTCACTGGCTGCTCCTGCTGTGTGGCACTTTGCGCTGTGGAAGGGAGCATGCGCTCTGGATGTGATTGAGATGCTGACACACTCACTGTCAGGAAAAAAATGCTGAACAAAACCCCAAGAGAGTCCACCGCCTCTTCCACAGCTCTTGAAGTGTGCTGGGCTGGTTGTCTTCAGAGTGTGTGAGATGCATACAGGGAGAGAACAGACAGTGGGAATGGAGGGTTGGGTGAAGGGATGCTCTGGTCTGCTGAGACCAAGGCTAGTGGTGTTGCTGGGTACTTCAGGTACAGGCAGGTTTGGTAAAGGGGTTTTCTTCTGTCTGGTCCTAACTAGCCACTCAAGCTGCCTGCTGCCCTCTGAGGTATAAGTGATTGTCTTCATTAATGACTCCACATAGGAAACGCCGCACACCACACAAATAGAGCTCTGCATGGGAAACTCCACTTCACTTGATTTCAGTAGTTTGTTCCCTTTAAGACTAGTCATTTTACTCGGCGGCCATCTTTGAAACGCCTCTCCGCGTTCAAGTGCAGCTCCTATCTCTTTGAATGGGGAAATAACAAATTCTTCAAAAGTCTTTGCCATTAAATTACAAATTTGAAATCACCAATGAAATCTGACAACAACTGTCTTATACATTTTTTTTTTCTAAATGCTTGAATCATGACTGAGCGCGTGTCTCTGAACACTGACTGCTTGTATTGGAACCGGAGCTTCTAACGCCAGCTGCAGGGATGTGATGACATTACCAATTGGCGATTGGCTCTTTTATTTAGAAGGTGGATCTTATTCCGCCATATTGCACGTTGAACTTTCTCCCATTCATAGTAATACGAGTGCACCGTCTTTCTGTATATAAAGTCTT
Organism: Leuciscus leuciscus; assembly: GCF_965113295.1. Lineage (NCBI taxonomy): Eukaryota > Metazoa > Chordata > Actinopteri > Cypriniformes > Leuciscidae > Leuciscus > Leuciscus leuciscus. Next base: position 14,547,037 of record NC_138744.1, read on the forward strand.
TGGTTTAATGTTAGCATGTTGCTAAGCTAACAGCTTGATGCGCTAAGAAGCACACGCAAATATTGAGTAAAATCTCATTTTAATTATATAACTTATTTACATTGATGCTTTTCAGTGTTGAATGAAATTTAGTAATAATAAGTATAAGTATAATATGTGAGTATATAAATATAATATAACTGTACTCTAAACCCTTTAATTTTTTGAAAGAAAAGAATATTCAGCAAGGCTACATTAAATTGATCAAAAGTGACAGTTATAAAGCATTTCTCTTTTTTTTCTTTTTTTTTTTGAACTTTCTATTCATCAAATAACCCTGAATTTTTTTTATCACAATTTCCACAAAAACATTAAGCAGCAAAACCGTTTTTAACATGAATAATAATAAGAAATGATGCCATCACAGGAATAAATGACATTTTCAAATATATTCAAATAGCAAATAGTTACTTTAAATTGTAACAATATTTAGCAATATTACTGTTTTACTGTATTTTTGATCATATAAATGCAGCCTTTGTGAGGATAATCTTTAATTATTTAAAAAACATTTCAAAAAATCTTACCAACCAATTTTTTAACGGTAGTAAACATTTCTCTAGCATTATCTGCCTTCTAAAGTTTACATTTTCTTTATATTTGCTTGTTGCAATGCATTTCTGTGGAGAATGTCTTATGGAACAAACGCTTAAAAAAGATTAATTCTAGAGAATTTCTGGAGAATATCAGAGCTAATAACAAAATATTTTGTTCACCATTATGTTCAAAGCCTTTTAAATGCGCATTCCATCTTATTATGCATGAATATAGGTGTCGTTTCAATGGGGAAAAAAAAGTAATCTTTTTGTAATCTTGCTTTTTGATGTGGTTTTTTTTTTTTTTAAGGGAAACCAAACAAACTATCTATATTCCATCCTGCAAAAATGTAGCAATATATATTTTGAAAGAGATGTTGGAAAGACTTGGAATACTAGTTCTGTTGTTAGTTTGTTTGTTTTCTGTTTGATGTCATTGTTAATGTCCTATATATCATCTCCTGGGTTTTGTCCGATTAAGATGAATCTGACTGTGGCTCAACAGGAGCAGATGGTGATGAAGTTATTTTCAGGTCTGATAGTATGTCCCTCCCCTCAGGAATCTTTTTGCATTTACCAGCATTACTTTGAAACTGTGTATCAGGCCCTTAACGTTTTGAAGAGGGAGTGATGCGGTTCTTTTAGCCTGCTGTTCTTTTCTAGTCTTTAGTCTTTCTTTTAGTTTCTTAATGATGTGCTTTGTACTAATCCATCATCAACATGACCAATTTTGTGTGTGATGTTAACACTTAGCGCTAACAGGAACAGGGAACAGGATTAGACATGCAAGTGCCGCCCACAGGGCCGACAGAAGCTGGGTGAGCAGAGAAACCAAGTCCACCTGCCAAAAACAAAAATATGCCCACCACCTCCTGTTTCCTGACAGCTGTTGTTAGCCTGCTGTTAGCTCATTCACTCAGTAGTCTTGCTAAGTCATCCGACAGGTTAGCGGATGTAAAATAAAGGAAAGTCAGCATGATTTATGAACAGAATTAATATTTTCACAGCCTAATAAAAAACTCAAATAAGGCTGGAAAAATGAACCTCTCTGTGCCTTTCTGAAGCTCGGAACTCATCCATGAATCCTTTGCTAAGTTTTTAAAGGAACAGTTCACCCCAAAATGTGTTTTTTAGTTAATAACAACAGTCTGTTCCTCACAAAAAACTATCGCGGGGCTTTAGATTATTTTATTTTTTTACCTTAACAGAATAAATAACTTCCCGCTTTGTTTTTTAGTGCATTATCATTTCTCCTGTTAACCAAAAGTGAACAAGGATAATATATTTCATTGTTGAGTGAACTGTTCCTTTAATTGTTTTATTTTTTTTACTGAAAGAGCATTTTACTTTTAGGTTTTCAGAACCAAAGGAATGAACACGATTGCTCCTCAGGTTTGGCAGAGGGAAGCAGGTTTCTGTGTTCTCACACACTTGCATGAATGATCCGATTTTTTGTTGAAACTGATCTCTCTTTCTCTCTCTCTCTCTCTTTGCAGATGATTGTGTGGCTGGAGCGCTCCTTGGATAAGCTGATCAGTATTTTCATTATCTTCCTGCTGGTAACTGGCACACTGCTCATGGCCTTGCTGCTCACAGCTATGGTACAGTGTTTCCAAACCACTGTCCTTGGGCGGATTATTCCACTGCGTGAAAGACACGATCCGTGACTGATCCCAGCCTCCGCACACATCATCTCTCAACGATTGTATTTTTGTTCACAGGTGCACCAAGAGAGTGTTCATATCATAGAGGTCACCAGTAACCTGATCAACGAGACTGTGTCCAACCACCCAGAGTGGGCCAAGTAAGTTGAAACACACACTTAACATACACTGGAAGTTAGGAATCTTCTGGAAATGATGCGTAACCGTGTGTGTGTGTGTGTGTGTGTGTGTTTTGTAGCTGGCTCCCAGAGGCCCAGGTTGTTCAGAAGGCTTTAAACTCTGCTGCCACAAATGTTTACCAACATGGAAGAGAATGGATCACACATAAGGTCAGAGTTAAGAGTTTACAATGCTCTTGAAGACCATGTGAAACAACATTTATAACAAATTTAATAAGATGGATAAATGAAAGTAAATGGTGACCAGGGGCTGTGAAAGGACAAAAACGACAAAAAAAAAAGCACCATTACAAGTACCAGAACAGTGTTCCATACAAATCTTGAGCTATATTCCAAGTCTTCTGAAGTAATATGATAGCTTTGTGTGAGAAACAGACCAAAACTAAAGTTATTCATCTGCTTTAAGTATGCCCTCATTAAAAAGTATTATTTAAAAAAAGAGTACTAATTATGAAAATAACATACTTTTAAAGAATACATTTATAGAATAGACACTTAGTTGCATGTTAATTTCAATTCAATGAAAATGTATTATAGTTTAAAGTTTGACCCACTTAAATGTAGTATTGAATAACACAACAGTAACTCACTTTAGTATGTTAGTCAACACATTAAAATAAATGTACTTCTTTAAAACATGACAAATAATCATTAAAACATGAATTAAAATGTACTTTAAGTATGCTTAAGTGGCCTTTTATTTAATTTATATTATATTATCTGCAAGTACAGATTAAAAAAAATGTGGTAACACTTTTTTTTTTACATACATGTACATTATACATAATTGCATACAATTAACCCTCAACCAAACACTAATCCTACCCTAAACGTATAGTAAGTACATGTTGTTTATTAATCTTACTCAGTAATTAAATATATAATTACACTGTAACAATGACACCTTAAAATAAAGTGTAACCAAATATGCTTTTGTAGTGTACTTAAAATCTTATGTGCACATTCAATACATTTGAGTGCACTTTTGCACAAGGGTGTGCATATACAAATGTGACACGGTCGGTTAGAAGAAGAAAAAAAATTACTTGATTTTATCGATACAATCAAGAAAAGTAAGCTATTATTGATAAATTTGTTTATGCTCAAGCAACCTTGGTTACGTCAGCAGAAAAAATTGTTTCAGAGCTGGAGAAGTTAGAAAACAAACATTTCTTTTTGTCAAATAACAGATTACTCAATTAAACATTTAATTACAAAATTCAATTATTAATTGATTGGAGTCAAATTTTATTTCATGTTCAAGTCCTTAATCTTTTATTCTTTATGTCTGTGTGTAAAATTGAATGAGCATTTGCTATATGTGTGTGTTTTTATGTATGTGTGCATTGTAGCTTCATAAGATGTTGGGTGATAAAGTAAACAACACGGCCGTGATCGAGAAACAAGTTCTGGAGTTGTGGGACCGTCTCTATCAGTCCTGGATTGTTAAGGTAATAACAAAACCTTACTCGGTCACACACAATAACTAACTTACATTTTTTGTTGAATTCCATTCAGTGTTTTTGTTTTGTAGAACGTGACTCATACTGGACGGCACCGTGGAAACAAGCAACATCTGCACAGGCAGAACAGCTGGCTAGGGGACATACTGGACTGGCAGGACATCGCCTCATTCGTGCAGGAGAATATTGAGACTCTGCTCTCGGTTAGTCTCCAGTGTGTGTGTGTGGATGTGATGGGGAGTGTCTTTATTTGGCAGATTAATGAATATGCTGTCTTCTGCGGTAGATCTTGGAGTCTCTGTGGGTGGTGATGAGTCGAAATGTTGGTTTGCTGATATCCACAACAACCACGCTGCTCACCGTACTGTTCCACAGTGGCACCGCACTGCTCAACTTTGTCCTGTCTCTGGTAATGGACACACACACTCCGTTGGATTGATGGGATTGGATGTTTAGTGGTGATTTTAAATATTTATTGTCTCTCTGAACGTATAGGTGATTTTCCTGACCACACTTTTTTACCTGCTGAGCTCCAGTGGTGAATATTATAAACCTGTGAAATGGGTAATCAGCCTCACACCCCTCTCCCAACCTGGACCCTCTTCAAACATTATCGGCCAGTCTGTGGAAGAGGCCATCAGGTACACATGTCCATGTGGAGCTTTGGTTTGTCTTAAAGCAGTGCTTCTCAACCCTCTCTATATAGAGAGATTTAACATAACTAAATATATAAAACATAGGAAAATTAATTAGTTAATATACTTAACTTTCTAATAAAAATATTTAAGACATCCTGCAGATCCTGTGTAAATTTGTAAGCCCCCTGGTTGAGAACCACTGCCTGAAGGGACATTTAAGGTGAAATGCAAACATGTTGCAGTTTCCACAAACAATGCTTTTACAAACTGATGAACAAGTGAAAACTAAAGGCAAAAATGTGTGTACAGTAGCAAGTCTGTATGAGGTGGAAGCAGAAATGAGATCTTATAGGGATAGTTCAAAAATGGAAATCCTGTCATCATTTACTCACCCTCATTTTGTTCCAAATCTGTATGACTTATTTTCTTCTGTGGAACACAAAAGATGATACTTTGAAAAATGTTGCCTTTTTTTGTCCATACAGTGAAAGTACATTTTCAGTGTTGATTGGACCCCAACGTTTTATAGAATATCTTCTTTTGTGTTCTGCAGAAGAACGAAAGTCGTACAGAATTTTTATTTTTGCGTGAACTATCCCTTTAACACCAGTTAAAGACGCTGTACTTTGTGATCACCACAAGAGGGCAATACTGTTCTGCTTTCTCTGCCATTTTTTCCATTTGTACAGATAATTTAACAGAGATCATGATCGGAACTACTGAAATGGGGGTGAAAATGACTGCTATTAATATGCTGGTTAAGAATTTCGAGGGGGTTCATCTACAGGTAAGGGTGACCCAGAAAATGGAGAATGAATGGGGTCACAATCTTGCTGTAGCGCAGCGGTGCCCTTGAGCGTGATGCTTCTCCAGTGGAAATTAGCATAATGTAATTGGCTTAGATAAGAACATCTGTTATTTTTTTCAAAGCAGAATAACATCATTTTCCCTCCATAGACAATGTCATGAGCTGTGAAAGTGAAATGAGGAGAGGAATTCACTGTTTCCTTAAAATGTGAGCTCAGTGTGTATGTGTGTGCGCGGCGCGGCGCGTTGATGCTGCCATCACCCAGAATGCACACAGATGTTCCATTAGACCTATTTTTATGAGCGCTATCACAGAGAGACTTATTCACTCTGACTCCAGTCAGTGTTAAGCTAACTGAGAAAAGAAAAGCCCTCTGTGTTTCCACTCTCTCTCTCTCACCATGTTTTCTTTGCAGGGGTGTGTTTGATGCCTCTCTGAAGATGGCTGGATTTTATGGCCTTTATACTTGGCTTACACACACAATATTTGGCATCAACATTGTCTTCATCCCCTCAGGTAAGACTAAAATACACACAGAAGTAAAGACTTTTTGAATGTGGTTTGAAACGGTCCTTATTGTTCATTTTGTTGTATACACTATCTTTTATCAAAAAGATTTTATTTGAAATACTTTAATAATTTGATTCAGTAAGGATGCATTAGATTGATCAAAAGTGACAGTAAAGACATTTCTAATGTTACAAAAGATTTCTATTTAAAATAAATGCGTGGTGAACAGAAAGTTCAAAAGAACAGCAATCTTGGTTTCCACAAAAATATTAAACTGGAAAACAAATGATTTCTGAAGGATCATGTGTGGCTTGCTGAAATTTCAGCTCTGCCATCACAGGAATAAATTACATTTTTAAATGTTCATTTAAATTGTAATAATATTTCACAATATTGCTGTTTTTACTGCATTTCTTATTAAATAAATGCAGCCTTGGTGAGCATTAGAGACTTCTTTGAAAAACATTTAATAAATCTCAGCGACCCCAGACTTTTTGAACGGTAATGTACATTTATTTGTCCATGTCATACTATTCCATCTCATATTTGTCTTGCCTTTCTATCTTTTGCTCTGTGCAGCAATGGCAGCTATCTTAGGCGCGGTGCCGTTTTTGGGGACGTACTGGGCGGCACTGCCAGCGGTGTTGGATCTGTGGTTGGCCCAGGCGGAGGGAGTCAAAGCTCTGCTGCTTCTCTTCTTTCATCTGCTGCCAACATATTTCGTTGACACGGCCATATACTCCGATATATCAGGGTGCGTTTGTCTCTTTATAATTACTTTACATGTGCCATCTGTGGTGTCCAAAATTGGTTGACAGTTTACCATTTTTTACTAACCCATATATATTTCTATGCAGAGGTGGACACCCGTATTTGACAGGTCTTGCGGTAGCAGGTGGAGCGTACTATTTGGGTTTGGAGGGTGCCATCATTGGGCCCATCCTGTTGTGCATATTGGTGGTGGCATCCAACATCTACAGCGCCATGCTAATGAGCCCTAGCAGCAGCCAGGCAACTCCAGTGCAGAGCCACTTCCCTGGACATCATGGCAGGTGATCTACACCTCGGTTGTGTCTTTATTAACTACTTTTTACATTGTATTCACCATTTGAACTCTTTTTTTCATCAATTCTCAGGTCATTTCCAGAAACCCCAATGCAGTTGAAGAGAAGCAATGAATAAAAGAGACACCTGACCAGCCTGTTACACTTGTTAACAGCAGCCCTCGCTCTGGGCTACCCCTGCAAGACTACAAAATAGGAAACTTGCGGATACGGAAACTTTCCGTATCTTCCCCCTAAGGGTTCACACGGCAACAGAATTGCTACTTTCTCTGCAAATGTGGCTCTAATAGCACATAGCTTAATCATGGCCCTTGTTGTCGGCCTCTGTGCTAGTAGTTCATTTAGCACTGAAAATCCAGGCACAAAAAAAATGCTACGCCGCTTGCACACTCCAGTGTAAAGTTTAGTTAGCACGCCTGTGCTTTGTCCAGCACTGTACTGGGGAATTATGCCAGTGCTGTAACGTTACCTTCAGTTAGCACACTAACAATACTACATGTTTACATCATGCTTTACTGTAACAGCTCACCAGGGTCCCAGTCATCGGACCATGTTTTCAGGCTATAGATCACTGATAGTTTTTGTTTATCTGGTTGTACTGATAATTTATCCCATATTGTGGATGTGTTTGGCACTTCTAAATGGTTATATATGTGTGTGTGTGAATGAAAGGATGTTACTCGTAGATTTACTATTCAAACATTTGTTTAAAGTGTTACATCTTTCTGTTTCCATACATTCAGCCTGTGTATGATTTGATTAGATATTTAAATGATCTCTACAGGATGATCTCCAGGAGTAGGACTGAACAGCGCTGAGTCTGACCTATACAAATATCCTATATCAGGTGGAGTATTTGTTTATGAACAAATATACTGTAAAGTAGCTTTGACTATAACAATGTGAAACTAACTTAACACAACAAGCTAGTCAGAGTGTTCATATTACCTCAAATGTCTTAATAAATTTTTCTCCTGTTCTGTTGGTCATGCGTGAAGTACATTGTAATATTTATGTACTATTGATCTTACATATGCATTTCTTTATCTGTGTTGGATTTTATTTCATTTCTATACGCATAACTTCCTGCTTAGGAAAGATGTTAAAATCCCTGTTTTTTTATTAATATGTGGCCATTCCTCTTTGTGAATACAGTAGTATTTGCTCTGTTTTGTTTAGTAATCAAACATTGGGAATATTAACCTGTTAGCAGAGATACACGGGTAGGTAGAGCTGAAGGCAAAGAGAATGATTAAATGCTGCTGGCTGCTTGTGTACAGATGAGGAGAGATGCCTGTAAGTCAAGGTTGAATGCATTGCACTGAATAGATAAAGCACTCGCTCTGCTGTTTCCCAATATTATTTTTTCTTTTTTTCTTTTGGCCAGGCTATTCAAAAAGCCTGTTCACATGTTCTTTTAAAGATGTTTCAAGAGTGAAAGTGGATGCACTTTTTTTCGGTTCAAGCCAAATTAGAGAGTATATATATATACAGTGGGGAGAACAAGTATTTGATACACTGCCGATTTTGCAGGTTTTCCTACTTACAAAGCATGTAGAGGTCTGTGATTTTTATCATAGGTACACTTCAACTGTGAGAGATGGAATCTAAAACAAAAATCCAGAAAATCACATTGTATGATTTTTAAATAATTAATTAGCATTTTATTGTATGACATAAGTATTTGATCAGCTACCAACCAGTAAGAATTCCGGCTCTCACAGACCTGTTAGTTTTTCATTAAGAAGCCCTCCTGTTCTTCACTCATTACCTGAGTAAGGGATCAGGTGAGGTGAGGGATCAGCCCAGAACTACACGGCAGGACCTGATCAATGACCTGAAGAGAGCTGGGACCACAGTCTCAAAGAAAACCATTAGTAACACACTATGCCGTTTTTTGGTCTAAACTCCACTCGCCGTGTTTGGAGGAAGAAGAAGGATGAGTACAACCCCAAGAACAACATCCCAACTGTGAAGCATGGAGGTGGAAACATCATTCTTTGGGGATGCTTTTCTGCAATGGGGACAGGATGACTGCACCGTATTGAGGGGAGGATGGATGGGGCCATGTATTGCGAGATCTTGGCCAACAACCTCCTTCCCTCAGTAAGAGCACTGAAGATGGGTCGTGGCTGGGTCTTCCAGCATGAAAACGACCCGAAACACACAGCCAGGGTAACTAAGGAGTGGTTCCGTAAGAAGCATCTCAAGGTCCTGGAGTGGCCTAGCCAGTCTCCAGACCTGAACCCAATAGAAAATCTTTGGAGGGAGCTGAAAGTCCGTATTGCCCAGCGACATCCCTGAAACCTGAAGTATCTGGAGAAGGTCTGTATGGGGGAGCGGGCCAAAATCCCTGCTGCAGTGTGTGCAAACCTGGTCAAGAACTACAGGAAACGTATGATCTCTGTAATTGCAAACAAAGGTTTCTGTACCAAATATTAAGTTCTGCTTTTCTGATGTTTGTTTTAGATTCCATCACTCACAGTTGAAGAGTACCTATGATAAAAATGACAGACTTCTACATGCTTTGTAAGTGGGAAAACCAGCAAAATTGGCAGTGTATCAAATACTTGTTCTCCCCACTGTGTGTGTGTGTATATATATATATATATATATATATATATATATATATATATATATATACATATATATATACATATATATATATAGCATGGTTTTATGTTTATTATTATGTAAAATACAAAAAAAAAAGTGTGTTTTGTTTAAATGCAGAACTAAAATTGTTTTAATAAAACTGAATTTTCAATTGGGTACATCTGTATCTTTCTGGATAAAGAAACTCAGTGTAAAATTGAAGAATTTTATCAGGCTTATTTAGGGAATTGGATGTTGTAACCCACTGAATATATTTTTAGGCATTACAGAACAAAATTCCTGAGTTGATCTTAAACCTCTGAATATTCACAGTCATGTTCAAATTATTGACGTTTAAAGCGTTTATGCCTCAGTCAATAAGTAACTTTGCTTTTCGAGGGGAGAGCTGCACATAACTGCTGGTCTAGGATCAGTTTTTTCCGTAATAATAGTGTATTGACGATACAGATTTTGGTGATTGCACTGTTGTCTTGAAAGCATCAAAGGTTTCTATTTACACCGTGTTTTGCAGAATTTCATTAAGCCGGGGACACACTTAACAACTAGCTGAAACATTCTAAGATTGAACTGAACACACTTACAGACTTTTCAACGACTGGAGCAGATTTTAAACACCGACTGTGAACATTGTAACTGTCTCTGACTCGCGTTTGGGCATGATCAGTCGTAAGAATTCTGATATACTCTTTGACTGTACACATGTATGAATATCTAACTTACAACAGATGTTTTTATTAAACTTACACAATACAAGACAAAGGTTAGGCGTCAGACATTAACAAGTTACCGTAGTAAGAGTAAAAACATTAAAAATAGCCTACCATAGGAAAAACATGTAATATTGAATTAACACAAACCAACACATTCTCACCTGTGAAAGGTAATCCCATTTCTTCGGGAATTTAAATCTCGGCGGTTTCAAAACCAGAACCTGCGCAATGTTGTGGCATCATTGATTCTTACTGCGAGTGACGACGCGCTGACCGTTGCAAGATGGCGGGCGCGCCGACGTGCCTGGAGCGGTGGAATGTGGTTTCTACATCTATGGTGAAGCATCCATCTGTTGTATCCTTCATTGCCGGGGAAACGGACGCATAGGAAGGATGTAGCCTCTGAATCGGGAATGTTTCCTTTGACCCCAGATGCCCTCTGATGAGTTCACACGTTACCTGCCATTCCTCACACCATCATATCAGAAAGCTATAAATTGCACCACCTCAGAATAGATTGAGGTGGGATTGAAATCGATTGCCATTCACTCTTTCTCAATTACACTGAACTGGGCTATTGACTATCTCTATCTCGGGTGCAGTGCAAGTGAGAGAAGCCTGACCACTGTAAGGCAGTGGATCTCTCACCTGTTAAATGAGCATTATGAACATCAGGACGAGTGGCTTCGGTTTCTGATTAATATCCAAGTTTTTTTTTTTTTTTTTTTTGTCTGTCAAAAGAAGAAAATATTTTAATGAAATAACTGACTGTTTAAAACTGAAATAGCCTAATGCTTTTTTGAATGCCTATATGCAGTGATAAAAGTTGTTTCAAAGGTCATGAATAGCAGCAATTATTACATAAACAACATATATTACCAGTTAATTCCAAACCTTACGCTACTAACTAGTCACTGTTCCAGCTAATTCAGCAAACCAAGTCTTCTAATCTGCCTCATAACACAAATGTAGTACATGAGAAAAATCAGCAGTTTGAAAAGAGGAAATGATTTTGGGGAAACCAAACATTCAGGCTCAGGAACAGAGATACTGAATATTAAAAGCAGGATCTTGTCTGGTACTTTATTAAAATCTGCATTTAATATTAATAATTCGCTAAACTAAAAGATGCTATTTTCTTTTCAACAACTATTAATATACTTGGAAGTATCCTAGTTTAAAAAATTACTTTCATATTAATCTTTAACTAAAGATGGAAATAGAATATCTTTTAATGAGTTTATCCTATTCAGTTTCCACAAGGCAAACAAACACTGGCTAATTAGATCGTTAGTGTTTTTGTCAGTGCTTTAATCTTTTGAGTGCAGTGGTGTGAGATCTTAGAGTTGAGCAAAAGCTGAGTAAAATGAAATGTTCTGCAATCAAAACAAAGACAGGGGTTTTTTTTGTGTGTTTTTTTTTACTTTAGCACCATGGCCTTAACCTGACTATCTGAGAAGGTCTATGACACCCATGCTTCAACACCACCAAGAGACAAACCAAAGCAAGGCAAAACTCTAACCATGAAACAGTTTGAATCTTGCACTTTTGAAGAATTATGAAAGTTGTGATCATTTTGATCATATTTAAGCTTAAATATCCAGCACAATAGTGCTATGACAGCCTTTCATGGTGCCCCACTGCGTCACAACCTAATGACCACTGCCATGGAACTAAATCAAACTTAGCATTTCTCAATAAACATGTTTATTAATAATAAAGTGATATAGCAGCATGATTTTGGATTTGTGGATCAGTTTGTTTAACCATGAAACTGTGTGTGTGTGTGTGCGCACATGAACAAAGATCATAAATGCTAATGGAGAAGTTGGACTGTAAACTTTCTGTGGTTTATTTCTGTGGATCATCTCAACACAGGGCTCTCTAACCCACCAATCAGCAGGCCAGACCCTCCTCAATTAAACATAGAAGACAAAAACAAAAGACATCCCTTTGACAAATATAAACACACACACTTGTTCACACACAGATGATGTTGAGGCCCTGTCCAAATGCTTGCAAGATCTTCACCCAACCTATGCATTGAAACCACCCTTTTATTTAGAATATGAATGATACAATTTCGAATCTTTTAAAAAAAATCTAGAATCTGCATTTACAAACATACAATTAGAATTCTAGAATTAGAATCTCACAATATAGAATTGTTATTTAGAATCCACAATCTTACAGTTTAGTAAGATGTAAAATTTAGAACCTTTTTTTTTTTGTGTGAAAATTTTAGAATTTCTTTTTTAGAATCTAGAATCTGTATTCACATTGTTACAATTTAGTATCTCACAACGTACAATCTTTATTTAGAATATTTTTTCTCGTTGACAAAGAGTACAGATCATTAGAAGTATTTAGACAGGGTCAAGACAAGAGTGTTTAGGGGGAAACAAAAATCACAACCGATTCCTGATTCCACATGACAACTCTCAAAACAGAGGGGTTCACTTTCATTGTCCAACCATCACGACTGAAATTAAATGTTGGACCATTTAAAAATAAATTCAGAAGAATGAAATGCATGAATCTGAAATGCAGGCCAATCTCTTTATGCTATCAGACATCAGATGAACGTGGTGAGCAGTTTCCAGTGCCTCACACAGTCCGCTTCAAATGAATGAATGATGAATTCTACACAAAAATCAGTAACAATTTAAAGTGAACGTAAACAAAGAAAGATATCAGACTACAGAGTTCTTTCTCATGCATGTACACAGTGAGACCAAGCCCTTTTACTATTGGATGATATGACAGAAGAGGATCCATCTCTTCCCGATCAACCCACGTGCTTATGGGTAACCCATGTCGGCAGAAGGGCTGGAATCCAGAGGAAGGCAACAATTTTGGGGCAACTTCAGGACAGTCCTGACACTGCGTGTCAAATTACCATCATACCTTTAATAGACAGACTCGAACAAATTTCTAAAACAAACAAAACCAAACAAGTGAAAAGTGCTTGTACGTGGCACTCAAAAATGCAGAAACCCAAAAAAGTTTCAACCACTGTAAAAAAAAAAAAAAAAAAAAAAAAAGTTACATGAACACTGACGATATGAAACACGTCCTAGATGATCATTCATCACGTTCATTGATTATAGATCTATATGTGATTGATTGTAGGTAGTCCACTGACTGAGACAGATTGATAGACAGTTCAGCATGTGTCAGTGGCCAGTAGGGGGAGCCCCTGCTTCTAATGGATAGCAGACCACTGTAACGTCCATCCTGATGTGACGCTTGAAATCTCACATGCACACACATGCACTCAATCACACGTCAGCCTCTCCTTCATGTGCTAGATACCCTTCACTTCTACAAGGCTTGAAAAATACTTAAATAAAAAAAAACTCTGAAACTCCTGTGGAAAACACTGTGACTCACACATTCCAATCACACACACACACATAAACACGCACACATTGATACTCTAAAAGGGAGGCGTTCTCGTAAACATAACCAAAATGTCCACTGCTCCTCGGACGAGGAGGATAAGGGCATCAAACTCAAGTTTCTTTCTCCACAAGTCTTCCTCTCCCTCGTTTTTTTTTTTTCTTCCTCTGCAAGGTGGAGTGATGGGGAGATTCATATACATATGCGGTTCTGTTCTTTTAGATCATTTTGAAGGCAGACCACCATGATTGAGAGGAAAGCAGTCCTTTCTCTCTCACGCTCTCTCTCCATCAGCGTCGCTGTGAGAGTCTGTCCATCTGTCCATCCGTGTGCGGTCTCAGAATATCTCGGGCAGTGTGACGTTGCGGAGGAGCCACTGTTGCGAGCGGCCCCCGGTGCAGTCCTTGACGCTGGGCACCTGACTGTCATCTTCAGACGCCTTATCCAAACACTGATTACTGTTCACGTGTATCAGACTCAGCTTCTGCAGGAGTAAAAAACAAAAGTAGAATATAATACACAAAAATACACACACAAACAGACGCATAAAATATAAACATTTAAAAATAATACATCCACAGTTGTTTCTTCTTTCCATTTATGGGTTCGCAGGAAAATTTGTATGTATTGAACATTGTTGTTGCAAATTCCGCTGATTTAATCCGGTTATCTGGTAACGTTCGGCGGTCCAATCAAATTAGTGGTTTTATTAGTGGTTATCAGTGGAAATGAAAAATCATGTCTACTATTATGCCTAATTTGTCACACTAGACAAAAAAAGTTCAAGTTAAGCACATTGCATTGTGGGATCTCATGCATTTATACTGCACATTCAGGCAAATGCAGTAGGTCATCCAGGTATTTCTGTGCTCAGGATTCATAGTGTAATATAATAGTACTGATAGTAAGCAATATGCCACTCTGCGCTATACACGCAAGGCTGGACAACCTGTGCGCTCCAGGGCAAAGACAAATTGTCGATGCACAGGGATTGCTTTACAGTGGAGCATGTGTGTGAGTGTGTGTAATGGGCCTTGGGTGAGCTGAGTGCTCTAGAGTTTCAGTCTAGCGGGAAGCATTAAGCTGCACAGATACAATTAGGATAGCGGTAGAACCTATAAGACGTAAGGTGTGAGGGCGCACACACACGTCGATGAGCCAGCGATGGTAATGTATGGTAATGCATGCAGGAGAGGTGCTCTTGTTGGCAAGCGTTTTCCTGATCTCGCTCACTCTGAATCTCCCTTCCTTCCACTCTATCTGTCTCTCTCTCTCCAGAAGAAAAACAGAACCTTTATCTGACAGTGGAAAGTCTCTGCTCGAGTTCTCTATTCTGTGCAGCCTTCCGTCTCTCCGGGCGCGCGGCCAGCATGGTGGGGGCTTTGAATCTGGGGCGAGGAGGGGGAGGAAGAGGAGGAGGAGGAGGAAGAGGAGGCTTTGGAGTAACAGGCATCTTTTTAAACCAACAGCAGCTAAATGTAAAAAGCAATATTCCTCTTTCTTCCCCTCGGCTAATTCACTTTCCTAAGGCCTGAAGTGGCGTTTTAGTCATATACCAAAATTGAGCGATGTATTTTTAAGATTGACTGAGAGGTGATTTGATCTAACTAAACTAGCATCCCTCCAATAGTGTTTATAAGGGAAGCCGCAGGGTGGATGTTCATGCACATACATTACAAGAGAAGGATGAGTGGACATCCTGCAGACAGACAGCTTTAAAGGGTTAGCTGACCGTCTTTGATGTTATATGACATATATGAGGCCATCAACACCCTAAAGGTGAAAAGCAAGAGTCAAAAGCGCATATGCATCAAAGAACTGTCAAGGAACATAAACAAGCATAAATTATCTCAATGTATGAGCAGAATGGTGGATTGGCACAATGTTTTGGTTGACAACATTGTTGATGGTTGCCTTTGTTGTTACCCAGAAAAATTATATTTTAATGTTTCACCCTGATAACCCTGGACGTCTGATCTTCTTGAGGTCCACCTTACTGCAAGGTTTGGCTCCTAGTCCAGGGGTGTCTAACTCTGCCACACTGGGCCAGCCTTCTTCTGGCGAGACGAGGGAATTCATTACGCATGACCCTCACAGTGCATTATGGGTATTTCCTAGCCGTTGAGTGTACATCAGTTGGACACTCATTGATGCGGAGCATTATGGGATTGAATGAGTGCTAGAGCTGCACATTTTCTGGATTAATTGAGAATCATGATTTTTTGTTTCAAATAGAGATCACGATTCTGAACAGACAACCTAAATAAAATAACATGTAAATTACTAGAGGTTTCTGAAAAAATATTAATTGCTGCAGTCTATTTTAAAATATTTAACAAATTAGTATGAATAGTTTTTTATTTAAATTGGCTTGAATGAATGATTCAATGACTCGCTCAAAGACTTCACTTATTTCATTACTGGATATATCAGCCTTTTTGAATGAATCTCTTGAATGAATGATTCAATGACAACAAAAAATTAACAGTCACTTGTCGCCACCTAGTGGGGTAACAATGTAACTGATGCAATCGTTATTTGAAGCACCATGTTCATTTCAAATGGTGATTTGCTCAACTTAATAACATCCACTATGGTTTCGGACACCACATCGCTGTCCCCTCAAATGGTGCCCTTTTTAATGGAATAGATTACCATGATTACGGATTTTGGACACAGCCAAGGCCTTCAGGATCACTAGAAATTTCCAGGCAGGTGTGTTGGAGCTATAATCTGCAGGAAATTGGCCCTGCATGAGTAGGACTGAAACCTGGCCTGTTCTAATTATAGTTAGAGTACAGCTATACAAGGTATTCGGGATTGCTAGGAACATCTAGATTAGGGGTTGTCTAGGATCAGACAATAGGCACGTTCTGGGAGTATTCTGGATTCAAAACAAATTAAGCTCTATCAACAACATCTGGGGCATGTTGTTGATTATCACAAACAGCTTTTTCACTTGTCAGTGTGTAAAATCCAACATTTACAGTATTTGACTTGCAGTAGAAGTCTAGGGGGAAAGCATTCAAGAACAGGTTAAAAGCAGAAGCTTGTATTTCTTTGTTACAACAAATTAATTCTTCAACAATCTATACAAAAATTTGTATCTCAACAGTAAAGTTGTCAAAGTCCGCCCTTTTTGCAATCCTTTAGGTGTCTTTATGCTCATCATGCAAAAGGCTTTTTATCAGAGGTAGCCAATCCTGCTTGTGGAGAGCCTGCAGAGTTTAGCTCCAATCCTAATCAAACACACCTAAACCAGCTAATCAGTGTCTTCAGAAATACTTGAAAATACCAGGCAGGTGTGTTGAAGCAGGGTTGGAAGTGAAGTATGCAGGAAGGAAGCCCTTCAAGAACGGGGTTGGCAACCCCTGCTTTACATGGACATGACATGAGTTGAGACAAGGTTAGTAAGCAATTCTAGTCTCATAACACTTACAATGTTTAAGTATTGTGGCTATACATTCAAAATGTTCATTTTAAGATTTATCCAATGCCTTGCCCCATTGAACAGTAAGAGCATTACTGTAAATGTGATTTTGCGATCTGCAGCACATACTATATATACCTGGGTTCATACACATTTCTACCAATACATTTCCATGACTTTTGAGTGAAATATTTGTGAAATATAAACTATATTTGGGTTAACTTTGTAAAAAAACGTCTTCAAAAGATTTAAAGGTGGGGTAAGCGATATTTGAAAAATGCTGTCGGAACGTTGGTAGGAACAACACAACCAGACACACAACAACAAAAGTGTAGCTAGTCAGCATTAGGGGCCGTATGACGGTGGAGGAGAGAGAACGAGCAAGAGGCAGATTTGAAGAAAGACTGTAGAAAGAGAGATGGCTGAGAGACATTACAAAAGAGCTTTAAGATCCACGTTAATTTTAGAAAAGCTTTCCAGCACTGGAGAGAGCTAAACAGGAAGGCCTGAAAACAGACGCTGAGGTTGCTTTATTCCACTCTGGTTTATTAACACTGGTTTTAAATGTCATTGTTTGTCTGGAGCTGCTGTGCTGTTGGCAATAACAGCAAACTATTGTTGGCATTTACTCTTGTGTATGTATGTTACATTTTTTTGCGCTTCCTTGTTGTTCGTTCATCATCTTCGCTTTTATTTTTCGTGAAGCATTATTTTGTTGTGCTTCTGCTACGATAAATAGACTCTTGCATTGCGTGTGTAAAGGAGGCCAGGTAGTGAGAGTTGTGCAGGCTGATGACTGCTAGAGAATGCAGTGTTTACTGTTTTGCATCCTGGTTAGTGCACCCGCCAGAGATCACGGTTCGAGACGGACTCGGAGCAGGGCGGTTAGGTTTGGAGGGTGAAGAGAGCAATGAAGAGAGGGGTGTGTTTGTTTGGGTTGATTTCAGATATCAACATTGTTCAGCAACGACTTTGAGAAATAACATACTGCACCTTTAACTGAATTAAAAAGGTTTCTCACAGGGTTAAAACCAGCACAATCTCATAAAACATGCTCCAATGATAAAGGGTCTGTAAGATGAACGTTAAATATTGTAGTTTAACCAATATTATCACTTAAAAATATACTCCATTATATAAATATTTTTAAACAAATTTCCATGACTTTTCCCAAAACTTTCTGGGATTATTTATTTTTCCAAAACTTTTCCAGGCCTGAAAACTCCTATTTAAAATTTCATGACTTTTCCAGGTTTTTCATGACCCTGATACACTTACCAAAGGGTCATATTCCCAGAGCTGGTTGCCTTTCAAGTGATGGCACTTGAGCATCATAACCGGGCCATTGAGTTTGGACACGTCCAAACAGAGGTCATCAGTTCGGATCTCTTTATTGGCTGTGTACGAAAAAACCTGAGCAGGTGGAAAAGGTCACAATACATCAGTGTCAAACCTGTTGTAAAGATCAACATCATTACTCTAAATAAGTGTTTTAAAAGTGAGAAAGAGATGAGGAGCTGACCTGGTTGCCGCCCATGCCGTGGCAGTTGAAAATGCCCACTTTCTCATTCTCCTTCCTGGCCATGTTATCCAGACACTGGTTAGTCTCCACATTACGGATCTGCAATCGGACAGATCACACTAATAGATTAGACACACTCAAGCAGCTCTCCTGCATGAATAAACAGTCACGTCTCTGTCTGAGTGTGAAACATGGTTAATTACCCAAAGCTTATCGCACACCGGGTGGGGGTGGGGGGAGTATCGACGAACAGAGTCAACCGTGCCAATCAAATACACAAACACGCACGTAAATGTGTACTTGATGAAAGACAGCGGATGAAGGGAAAGACAGCTCACTGCTTTCATCCAAAACACTGAGTTACACAAACGTCAAGATCAGTGGGGCTTAAACCATGACAAACTTATTTAACAGCTTCACTGGCAGCATGCTATTATATTTAGTCAATGTTTCATGTAAACACTGATTTAATACTTGGCTGTAAGAAAAAATCCAATCGTTTTTTAAAACAAAGTGAGGTTAAATGACTGGAATGCACAGCCCCTCACAGGGCTGGGTATCATCATACGTTTTCAAGCAGTTACAAAAATAGGCATAGACAGGGCTGTACAGTGCTATGAAAAAATAAACTTACCACAGTAGCACACGTGTGATACAGTTTCGCATGTGTGTAAAACAGAGCTGCATGTTTGTGTGAAGCGAGCACTTGTGTGCTTGTTTGTGTGTGAGGTTAATCTAGGGCTGCACAATTAACCAAAATTAAACTGAAAATGCGGTTTGATGTGATTATGAAAGCACAAGTTTTTTTGTTTTTTTTTAAGCAACGCGCCAAACATCTCTAAATTTGTAATGAGAAGCATTTACACAACAAATTAGAACATTTAATGACATATTTTTACTTCAAACTTCATAAAGTCAAGTGTTTGAAATAACTTGCTTTTGTGATCTGATGTGGCTTCATGTCACAATGTAGGCAGAAATTGTTTTTTTATAGTATTCTATACAGTGATAAAGGCTATGTCGACTAGCATTATAAATATACTTTATTGTAATGAAAATACCCCAGATGTCAGAAGAACACATAAACCATATATTATCTTAATCGCATGTTAATTGTCTTCATGTTTCATCAATCAAAATGTCTGCATGTTATTCAGATGCAGCGATATCCTGGATGCCTTTGTCCATATAAGGAATTTCCTGGAACGTCACAAGTTTTATGACTTCTATGAGTCTCACTTGAACCCTTGAACACTTCTGCTCAAAGGCGCCCTCTGGCTATCAGTATGAATGATGTGTGTACTCAAGACTGCTCACAAAAGCCTACTTTGGGTAAAAGTAGGAAAAATGAAGCAGTATTTTCAAGTGCTCAACCAAACCGGGTGGATGTTTGGATTGTGATTAGTATTGGATTATATAAACAAAATTGGCTTAATGTTAAGTTATGTTCACCATTTTTGGCAAACAAAGAAAATGTTTTTCTGAAAACATTTTTTGTCAAGGTTTGTATTTTGTGCGCCCTGTTTAGAACATAATGTCCTTTGTCAGTCACATGCATGTTTAAGTGATGGACTGCACTATTTGTGGATGTTTTCAGAGATGGTAACAAACAGACATTTTAAACTTGTGCTACAATTGTGTGGCCTGTGTTACAAACAGGGTTCCCACACCTTGGTTAACTTCAAATTCAAGGACCTTTCAAGGACTTTCCAGGTCCAATACCATCAAATTCAAGGACTTAATGTGGGGACACATTTGTTGTGTCCAACAACAAACGATGAGGTACAATGGTAGTTTCATGCGCGCGTGAACGTCATGGCAACGTACAACATAAAGTACCTCATGCGGGAAACACTAAACGTAACGCAACGCGTAAATGCGCTTAATCAAATCTAGTGTAAATCAAGCAAGCTAGTATGCATAGGCCATGAAGTGTTGGCGAAATAACACATTAGGGGACCGGAGTGAATATGGAATTTTTTCCAGAAAACTTATTTCACAAAATAAATTCAAGCACTTTCAAGGACCTGTCTCTATGTATGTTTATTTTCAAAAACTTTCCAGGGCCTTGAAAACATTTTTTTCAGATTCACAAACTTTCAAGGATTTCAAGGACCCATGGGAACACTTTCAACCTCTGAAAGGTGGACCACCAGTGCTATGTGCAAAAAAAAGTTTATGTACAGCCCTGGGCATAGAGTAAAAGATCAATTTTGGGATTTTAAGAATCAATACTGAGATCATTCAAATGAAACATGCAAATTATCGTAAAATCGATATTTTTACCCAGCCCTAGCCTCTCATGCTTTCTGCTTTATCTTATTGTCCCAGCTCCTAAACCTTATTTTCACACACTACTGTTCAAAAGTCACTAAGATTCTTTTTAATTGAGAAATTGATACACTCCCTCACAGAAAGAATGCTTTAAATTGATCAGAGACTTTTACATTGTTACAAAAAAATTATATTTCAAATAAATGCTGTTTTAAAAAAAATCTTTTTATTCATCGAAGATTGCTGGAAAATAATGTATAATCAGGGTTTCAACAAAAATATTAATCAGCACAACTGTTTTCAACATGGATAATAAGAAATGTTTCTTGAGCAACATATCAGAATGATTTCTGAAGGATCATGTGACACTGAGGACTTGAGTAATGATGCGGAAAATTAAGCTTTGCCATCACAGGAATAAATCATTTAAAAATATATATATTTAAATAGAAAACAGTTATTTTAAATTGTAATAAAAATATTTCTCAATATTACTGTATTTACTGTATTTTTGATTAAAAAAAATGCAGCCTTGGTGAGCATAAGAGACTTCTTTCAAAAACATTAAAAACCTTTTTGACCCCAGACTTTTGAACGGCAGTGTATTGCTGTGCGTTTGGGGAGTAACTGGCAACATGTGGATCATCGTTATGATGTCATATCCTCCATATATTATTCTGTCAGTGTCCTGCCCTACACCTCACAATGTCACCATCAGCAGCAAGGAGAGACAAGGATGAGCTAAAAGTGAATGAACCGTGGGCAGCACAAGGAAGATAGAGCCTTAACCAGTCAGGAGAACAGACAGACTCCGTTCTCAGCGAGTTTCAGACATCAGAGATGACATGTATGTTTTATTCATTAGAGTGTCTGATAAAGAGAGGCAGCGATGGACAGATGGAACGAAAGGGTGAGAGACGGAAAAGGAAACAAGATGATGACAGAGGGAGAGCAGACTAGGAGAGAATAAATGCCTCTCATTTCCTGAACACAGTGACTGGAATGAAAAAACAACAACAATCAATTCCTGTGACCCGAGAAAAAGAGTGTTCCCTCGCTAATTCACACCTGCACTTCTTTAACACACACACACAGATATGTGTTTATCACACTCTGCAATGCTTTCCCTTTTTTGTTATAAGCACAGCATGTGTACGTTTGTCTTTGTGTGTGTGTGAGTGAGAGTGAGAGAGAGAGAGAGTGTGTAATACAGACCTCTCCCAACGAGTAGTAGTGGCGCGGTATCTGGGAGTCTGGGTAGACATTTTCAAGGTACCAGGAGAACGGCTTACACTGCAGTCTCTGTCTCAGGGATGTTCTGACAGAGATATCTCCATAATCCACTTTAGTCACACCTGCAACAAAGAAACGTACACAGAATATGTAAAATGGTGAATAAAGCTAGACATTTTGTTTTTCCACCATGATTCTAGCGTTTTTGGGTGCTAAGGTGGTATTTAGCATGTTGCTATGCAATGCTCTGGATTGCTACGGCTTCGCAAAGTGGTTTGTAGGATGTTTGGTTCAGATCTCTCCTTCAATTAAACCGCTCTATTGTTCCCCAGACAAAAGTCTGATCGCTTAAAAATGTTTTAGCACACCTCTCCTTCACAAGCGGCCTGACTCGAGGAATCATTCCTGCCTGTAGCACAAACAATAAAGGACGAGATACATGCTGAACTTTGATACTTATTGTTAGGGTTTTGTTCAAACACTTGCCTTGCAGCACTAATAATCAGGAGAGAGTCCACAGAGGCATTAGTATAGAGGAGGGAAAGAATAACACAATACGCACACAGTCACACAGATAGCTCTGAGCTGCACTGGACACTATTGACAGTGACATTAATATCTATTATCCAACATCTCCTTCTGAGTCAATATGGCTCGAGTGCCCAAGAGCGCTGATAATACACACACACACCACATTAAAGAGAAAGACACAGAGATAGAGAGACAGCCATAGAAAGAGACCGAGACAGGGAATGGCAAAGAGACGTGACTGAGAGAGGAGATAAGGAAACGTTATTTCAAAAAGCTGCAATATTGTGTCTTACTTAGGGCTGGTCGATATGACGATATTATCGTATATATCTACGATATCTCGCAAGTGCCCCGATGTCGATTTTTAACAATCAGATTATCGACGATATCAGGGGGGGGAAATGACAAATAATAAACCTAGAAAGTTGCCAAAATATATTTTACATAGCCCCGTAGTTACCATACACATCTTTATTTTTTGAAGCGTCTTGTGTATGGATGCAGATGTGTAGCATGTAATGTGACTGACCAGGTGAGATGATGTAGAAGAAGTTCTTGAACTCATCCATCCAGACCTCTGCCAGCCGCCTGTTGTTCTTGTTGATGATTTGCCCAGTTCCACCAGGGAACGTGTACGGCGTCGCCTTACGGAACACGTGACCGACGTGAGAACATGTGACGATCTCAAGTGTCCCCCCGCACTGCCAAATCTGATCAACACGGATACATATTAGTTCTCAGAGCATGAACGAATCGTCAATAACACCAGAACTGCATACTATATATGCAAAAGTGGAATTGTGGGTAGGATTGCGGTGGTGGTTGAATGATTTAATCTCGGGGGTGAGACTTACCCTGAAGGAGATCTCCAGGTTCTCTCCTCCCCAGATGTCCATCCCTGCATCGTATGTGCCAATCTCCTGGAAATAATCTCTGTCTATGGAGAAGAGACCACCTGCCATGGTGGGGGTCCTGATAAACAATGCAAAACAAAAAACACACACAAGTGTTTAATTCTATGATGCAAAAACAGGCCCTTCAGGGGAATGATCATATCTCATAAAAGCAGCTCTTCCTCTCCAGTTCACTCCGTCACAAACAAGCACGTCACGTGTCATTCAGAGGAACGGGATCTTCAATGGAAATGACATGTTTGCATGTGCCTATTTTGGCAACAGCATATCCTTCTTTAAATATCTTTCACTCTTGTTTGTCCATTTCCCTCAGCAGTTCTTTCCTGTTTTCCTTCCATCCATCCCCTGCAGCACATCTCATTTACAGGCATGTTTTCCTCAAGTAAGAACCTGTTTTTGTTATGCTCTCAAGTTGTTTTCATGCTGCTTTGCACTGCAGTGCAGAAAACCAAGCACTGAAGTAAAAGAAGATAAAGCAAACGAGGGGTCGTGTGTGTGGGGGGGATACAAGTGTGGCTTCAGAACGTTCTGAACGTTGAGCTCTGAAAAACACAGGATCTCTAAAGAAATCAAGCAGCAGAAAGCTAAGAGCTACTCTGTTCCTGTAGTTATACGGCGAGCAGGTAAACACACTCTCCTCTTGGCAAAGTGCTCGTGTGGATTAAAACTCCCTCATCTGTGTGTTAACTCTAGTGTTTAGCTGCAGGGCTGGAGAAACACTTTTATATTCCGTAGCTTTAAGTTGCATGTAAAATACCTTTTTGGAAAGTAAAAAATAAATGTTGAATTTACATTTAAAAGGCCTTTACAGATTTGAGCCATTGCCTAGTGGTTAACACAAATGCTCTGATTCATTGTGTCGTGGTGCTCCTGCAGGCAATGCAATTTCAATTCTGGCTTGTGACATCTATATCACTTCTCCCTTATTATTTTCATATGCCATATCTTTTACTGTCCGTTAAAAAAATGGTAAAAGGTTTCTAAAAGGATCATAAATTACGCCTCTGAAAAGAAGCGGTTTGAAATGGAATACTAATGTGTAAAACAATTGTGACAAACAATTACAAAAAGTAGTACACTACATTGTCACATGGCCACACTGCATATTAGAAAAAAGGTAAATGGGCCTCATTCACTAATAATTGTGTGGATTATTTCGTATTTGTATGCACGGGAGAATTTCACGCACAAATTAGTGCGTACGCATGCTTAGTTAATGAGACCCATTTTCTCAGAATGATGCTGCTTAGCTTACTTTGTATGTTTAATTTTTGTGTAAAAATATCTTTACTCTTGGCTGCCTGGTGAAATAATTCATCAAAAAAGAGATAATAAAAAAAGTAATTAAATTTACTGTTAATTTGTTACACTGAAAATATTACACATACACAATATTCCCATATATTCATTTTATTATACAGGTCTCTGGAGTACTTCTAGATTCATGATTAGTCAATCACAGCATTCAGCAGTCAGATTTTTCACAATAATGTCTGTTGCCCATGGAAACACTATATAACTGAATATATAAATGTTTCTCATAAAATATTCTGTCCGGTAATCTCACGTCAGTCTAAACTTCTTACTGGAGGAAAATATTATAATGATTTTAATTTGGGTCTGTTCATCTCACAAACTTACACTACAGTTCAAAGGTCAGTAATATCTCTTATGCTGAATTTATTTAACCTAAAATACAGTAAGAACTATAATATTTTGAAATATTATTACAATTAAAAAATTTAAAAAAAAAAATTGACAGCAGCCATTACTCCAGTCTTCAGTGTCACATGATCCTTCAGAAATCATTTTAATATGCTGATTTGGTGGTCAAGTAACATTTCTTATTGTTATCAATGTTCAAAACAGTTGTGCTGCTTAATATTTTTGTTGAAGCCATGAAACATTCTTTTTAGCCTTCTTTGATGAACAAAGTTCAAAAGAACAGAATTTAGTCAATAAAAAACCTGATTTTTGAGTCGGAAAACTAATTAATTAATAAGGAAAACAAGTAGATCAAGAATCGTTTTGGAATCGAGGATCGTGACTCCCAGAATTGTAATTGATCGGATTGTGAAGTGCCTAAAGAATCCCAACCCTAATAAGTAGCATAGACTACTTTTATGCTGCTTTATCTGTGTTTGTCCTTATTTTCCTATTGCGTTTCATGGGGAAAATAAAAGCACAGTGGTCTGGAATGACATCAGAGTGAGTAAATAATGACAGAACTTTCATTTTTAGGTCAACAATCCCTATAAGCCTACCAATCCTATTCAATCTTGATCTGACCGCATAATAAGCATTTTGTGTGTTACCTGACAGGCAGCGTTCTGTCTCCTTTCCTGCGGTCCATCTCTCTCTGTGGTACCGGATACCAGCGGAAGTTCAGCTTCCAGTTGAACCCACCATATGTCATATCAGACCCTGCCATGTACTCAAATGTGTCATCGCTGATCACGTCAATGATGGGACACACTACGGTTTTCCTATGAAACACAAACACAAAAGAGATATTAGCTGTGCACTTTCACTGCTTTCACAAAGACAGCCTCAACTACCAGAATAAATGAGTTTTGTCCGCCACAGAATGCCCTTTTTATTTTGAATTCAGCTGGCACACGACAGACACACCTCTCTTTACTCAAACAGATGCAGACACAAATCAGAGGGGACGTCTCGCTAAACTTGTGTCATCAATCAGCACCAAGCAGCCCGCTGTGATGCTAACCCAGGCAATGAGGATGGATAACACACACACACACACGCACTGCAGGCACACTTTCCTCTCCTAAATTCAGCAGACTGAAGCTTCAGCTAATGATGCCCCAACAGGCCGCCCGAGGCAACACAACACAGAGAATCAGCATGTATATGTGGGCATGTGCGCATGTTTAGAAGAGAGGAGATATTCTCTGCACATAAATCCTCAAAGAATCAAATTCAGATAAAAGTGAGTTCATGTTTCTATACCCTACAAGTTCCCCATTTCGAGCACAAATGCAGCCTGAGGTGAAACCAAACTACAAAACTGTAATACTAAAGCACAGGGAAAAAAACACTAAACTCTAAGAGCTATAGATCGCTCAGCTCTCTGCAAACCAACATGCCAAAATGGCGGAAAAGAAAGTGTGAAAATGACTGGTTTGTTTCTATGTTCCACCACAAATTGCAGAAATTAAATAAAAGGCATGTGCATGTGGGTGTAACTTTTTTGTGCTTGTGACCGCATATATGAGAGAGATATCAATCGACCAGTGTAATGCTATTTCACAACCACTGAAACAAAATCAGAAAAAAAAAGAGAAGTCTTTATGCTTTAATTATGGGGGGGGGTATATCTGATATATATACTTCCCAGCTGGGGAAAACTGCAGTTCTGACAATTCTGCCCATTTTTACCATAATGCATAATTTTTTTTACCATAAAGAGTAAACAAAATATGATAGCTTTTTCAGTGATAAAACTCTTACAAATCAAGTGTAGCGTTAGTTCTAGCAGGTCACTTTAGTCAAACTTGCATCAGCTGACTCCCAGCTGATCCACGTCTACCTATAGCAATATGACGCCTATCACAGCATCCATATATAAGCTCCTTCAGTATTATCAGCAGCTATCAAGCTATTCCCCTTGAATCAGACTAAATTCTCAAATTGTGTTGTACATTAAAATCTTGAATTAATGATATCTGCAATACAAATAATGTTGGTTCTGTTCTGTTAACCCTAAGGGGGGTTATTGCTGATCTCCCTGCTCTAATCATGCTAGGCTGTATGGATGTGCAAGGAGTTCTTGCCCTGAACAGAACCATACCGCCAATCCAAACTGTATGCTAACTGTCAATCGTATTTGACGATAGTGGTCCTGACAGAATAACTGTTTTGTTAATAAGTTTTCATGAAAGCTCTGTTGTTGTCAAAAGTCAGCCAGGTGACGTGTTATGCATCGTCCGGTGGACGTTTGCTGACAAATAAATGTGAATTTCTCGGTCCAGGTAACACGGAAAATTAGTGAACATTTACATTAATTTACAAATACTACCTACAACATTGCAACAATACAAAGCAGGTTGAAAATCCGTGAAGTTAAACTTTAATGTTTTTATATAAAGCTAATTATTATTACTACAGACTACAAATTAGCCTTTACACTAAAAGAAAACACCATGACCCTAACCTTACCAACTCCAAAAGAAAATATATTCATTAATATGTAGTATATTAAGTTGATATTTATTTAAATAATTTATTAAAAGTGTGTGTGTGTATATATATACACTATGCTTTTTCAAGCAAGTATAATCCTTAAAGTATTGCATCTTAGAAGTAGTAGTGCTTACTTGTCAAGTCTGATGCGAGCGAGGAGAGGCTCAAGCCAGCCGGTTGTGCACTCACAGTGGGCATCCAGGAAGGTAATCACCTGACCTGTGGAGATGGACGCCCCCTTCAACCGAGCGCGAATCAGGCCCGAGCGCTGCTCCATCCGTACCACCTTGACCGGCACCTCCAACTTCCGCACATACTGCTCCAACTGCCGCTTCAGAAAGTCTACATGCACACAGAGGTAACAAACAATTACACACTGGCTCCCCGTAAACAAGAATTATATATAGGTAACTTTGGGAGGATGTGACTTCGCATACATTCAAAATGATAATTTCCTTCTAATATTCATCAGTGGATGCAAAGAGAAAATGCTCTAAAGATGACATCTTCCAGATGCAAACACATACATCGAATACACATTTTAGCCAGGGACTAAGGCACAATCTGAAAAGTTGGGTGAGGCACATTATCAATCTTGTCTAGCTCATGAATATTAATTACAGTAGGTCAGGCAATATTCGTAACTGATTTGCTGATTACCTCTAACCAACTCCGTGATCATTTGTAAGACTGACAATGCCTCCAGTGGAATGAGGCTTTTTTTTGTCCTTAAATGTGTCTTTTTCCATGGCTGCCTACAACTTTTATTCCACACTACGGATAAACAAAGTAAAGCTCTTGAAATATTATGATTACTGCCCAAAAAAGTGTGTAGGGGGCATATTCTTGGTCTTGGCGATGTATAGGAAACCTTTCTTTAACATTTTTCCCCAGTTCAATCATTAATCAAGTATTGCTCTACATCAGCATCTGCAGGATCGGCTCTCGGCTCATGTGGATCAGCATCCTCCGCTGCAGCAGCCATCTTAAAATACTGATCTTCCTGTTACTGCTGTGGGATAGCAGTGCTTTCCGTTTTGATTAAATAATCTAAGACAAAGCCACTGAATGGCTTAATATGTGTTAAGACACATAAAGATCAGACTGAAACTGTGAAACATGAACATTCATTTAGTTACATTTATGGTTGAGATAACAAATGTACGTTAGTGGTTCTCAACCTTTTTGACTCGATTGTGAAAAATCTTTCTTATAGTACAGGTCAAAAGTTTGGAAACATTACTTTTTCTCTAATGTATCTAATGCTTATCAAGGCTGCGTTTATTTGATCAAAAATACAAAAAAAAAACTGTAATATTGTGAAATATTATTACAACTTAAAATAATAGTTTTCTATTTGAATATACTTTAAAAAATAATTTATTCCTGTGATGCAAAGCTGAATTTTCAGGATCATTACTCCAGTCTTCAGTAGGGCTGTCAACGAATATTCTAAATTCGAATATATATTCGAATAGTTTTAAAAAACAGAAATTCGAACGTGAAAATTAATATTCGAATGTGAATTTCGAATATGGAAAAACACGCCCGCGGAAGCAGAGGCGCGGCTGTCTGCTTTGCGAGTGGGCGCGCGCGCTGCCTGAAGCCTTGTTTATACTTTAGCCTGTCTCCGCAGCGCGAGTCTCCGCAGACTGCGCGCGCACCTCCCCCAAACGGACGAGGCGTTTATACTCGACGCGCTCGCCGTTGTACTATTCTTTGAAACGATAAGGGGCGATTCGCGCTCGTGCGGACGCGTCGAGTATAAACCAGGCTTGAGGGACAGGTCACACGAGTCGCACTGTCTAGCACAGCGTCACTGCTGAAAGTTGACAGTGCACTAAAAGACAATGGAATAAATTGCAGTCAGTTTTTCCTTTTTTTAATACAAGCACCAATAATGTAAGTAGCCTTTTTCTTTTTTAATAGCACTTTATTTTTTATGAACCTCAGGGTAAAAGTTCTTTGTTGTCACATTTCTCGGAATTGTGTGCCTCGTTTTATTTAAAGTTAAACAGAAAAGTTCCATGTTTCCCACAGCACAGCTCGCTCGGAGCTTTCAATGTCGGTTCTATACTGTAAAACTTCAATTAATGTTAATACATTTGTTTCAATCACTGAATGAAGCCTGCTATATTTGGGGCAAGAGTCGCGACCTTAAATTGCTTGCACAAAACTCTTGATCAGCACTCAACATGTGCTTATTGTTGTTCATTTAAACCGTTATGAGCAGATAGAGCGTGAGCGCGAGGGCGCGAGAGAGAGAGAGAGAGAGAGAGAGAGAGAGAGAGAGAGAGAGAGAGAGAGAGAGAGAGAGAGAGAGAGAGAGAGTGCCTGCGAGTGAGCGAGACTGAGGTCTGCGGTCTTGGCCATTAGTTTATTTACTTGGTTTTGTGTTGGTAATACATTGTCAAATATGTTTAAACTTAAATTAACTACCTATACAAGTTATGTATGTCTCTTTGTATTAATTTGTCCTGTTATTGACGTAATGCGCGTCATTGAAAAAATGCGCAACCAGATGTTCAAATAGTTCGAATATTCGTGTGTTTTTTAGAGGGAATATTCGAACGTCATTTTTGAGCAATTTTGACAGCCCTAGTCTTCAGTGTCACATGTGACATCCAGTCTATCACATGATCCTTTAGAAATCATTCTAATATTCTGATTTATTATGAGTGTTGGAAACAGTTCTGCTGCCTAATATATCTGATGAATAAAAGGTTAAAAAGAACTGCATTTATTAAAAATAAAAAAATATTTTATAATAATATAAATCTTCTTTACTATCACTTTTTATCAATTTAACACATCCTTGCTGAATAAAAGTATTAATTTATTTCGAAAAAAGAAAGAAAAAAAAATTACTGCCCCCGAATTACTGACCTGTATATATTGTTGTTACAAAAGATTTCTATTTTTAAAAAATGTGCTTCTTTTTTTAAATTTTTAAATTTTTAATTTTATTTTTATTCATCAAAGTATCCTAAAAAAGTATCACAGGTTATGAAAAAATATTAAGCAGCAGAACTGTTTCCAACTTTGATAATGAATCATCATATTAGAATGATTTCTAAAGGATCATGTGATAGACTGGAGTAATGATTCTGAAAATTCAGCTTTGTATCACAGAAATAAATGATAATTTAAAGTATAATAAATTGAAAACCAATTATTTAAAATTTTAATAATATATCACAATATTAAAAAAAAATTCTGTATTTTTGATCAAATAAATGCAGGCTTGATGAGCAGAAGAAACTTTGAAAAACATAAAAAATAGTAATGTTTCTAAACTTTTGACCTGTACTGTATATATATATTGAATTTATTAACATCATAAATTATTGTAATATATTAAATGAATGAACCATGAAACATATTTGAATCTAGAAGTTATGTTCTGTATTCCAGAATTGTATGTTCTTCAATTAAAACAAACAAGTTAAATTGAGTTATATGAGATTTCAGTTCACATCTTGATTTTAATTTAGATTTAAGTTAGCTTATTTTAATAAATTAACAATATTTTATTCATTTAAATACTTTATTTCATCCTGCAGCCCTTTGGAAATTTCCTGAGGGCCCCTGGTTGAGAACCACTACTGTAATTGATTATTTTAAGGGACGGGTCAACAAAAATATTTTAATATTTTATATATTTTATATTAAATATTTTATATAAAAATATTTTTATATTTTTGTCAGTGGATCACAAAATTTTGCAGAATGTCCATGATGCTCATTTACAACCAATGAACGTGAAAAGAAAAAGAAAAACACAGTACCCACTAACCTACATTTCATGGAAAAGGGCATACGCAAGGACATACATTTTCCTAGGAAAAATATCTACTTTTAAAATAATTTTTATTTAATAAATTAAATATGCTGGTTTTGAACAACATGGAGGTGAGTAGATGACAGAATTGTCATGAGACATTCCTTTAACGAAAGCAACAAATAACATCTGTACACAGGTCCAAATCTGTCCTAAAAAAATCTATATATGTCAAACACTCCCACAGATCCAATAATAGGCCTTTAGGAGATCTGACAGGAGGACATGTCTGTGCAATGCAGTCTCACAGAGGGTTTATCAGCTCTCTCATGCTTTATTTGAGGTGTGATATGTGGAACAGAACTGAATGCTAAAAAAAACGTTTATTCCTGTTTTCATGTCATTATCTGGTGATGTGTCTCTTTTGAACTCCATCCCACAGAAACAACCTGACAACATATAAGTTCCATCCTACATTATTTCCCACTTAAAGGCATAAATATGCCACATTATGGAAATTGAAGGCATTGCGAACTCCATTACATGTTGTTTAAAGCAAGTCCAGTAGATGCTCCACTCAAATGAACACTCATCACTCTCTGCAGACACGTGAGCAAATCTATGCACACACGTAAATCAATATCCTGCCGTATTCCTCTAGTCGTTTAAGTGGAAATAAAGAGGAGGACGAGAGAGTGGGCGGAAAGAGAGGAGGAGAACAAGAGAGGACATCATTAGAGGACAAAATTGAGCGGCAGGAAGATGAGAGGAAGAATTTGGGTCTTTATCTCTCCACAGGAGCGGCAGATTAGCACAGATGAGTGAGGAGGGGGGCTGGCAGCTATTCTTATGCAGGACGTGACCTGCGCAGTCAATCTATTACCGAATGAACTAGTGCATGTGTGTGTGTGCGTGACAGAGCGAGAAAAGAAGACATCGATGTGTCTTTTTTGTATCTGTCAAAATGTCGCAGTGGTTAGACAGGAGTGTGTGTGTGTGTGTGTGTGTGTGTGTGTGTGTGTGTGTGTGTGTGTGTGTACACGCCATGGGCCTCAATGATGCTTCAAAGCACTCCTGGATGAACACTCTGTCAATGTCTCTGCAGTCTCTCACCCACAGACTTAATTCTGATGTTATTACAGTTATTCCAGCTGCACATTTTCTGTCATGGTGGGCACTTTCCATTACTTTTATAGCTTTTATACTGAGGTAATGATGTTTTTCGATCCCTACCTCTGATCTAAAAAGATTAGTTCACCCCACAATGAACATTTCATCACCATTTATTCAACCTCATGTTGTTCCAAACCTCAATCACTTTCTTCTGTGAAACAAAAGAAAATATTTAGAAAAATGTCTCAGTATGTTTTTTGTCAATACAGTGAAAAGGAGCACATTTTCTGTGAAAATGTATAAATTTACAATGGATAATGTCCATTGTCCATTATCAATAGTGTAGCGATGTATAAAGCAACAGCTCACACAAAAGTCACTTTGTGTTGGTCAACGTTGCGAATTAGAAATGTTTTGACCAGTCAACTGACCGTTCGCAAAGACCCGCCCCCTTTAGTTACTGTTGCTATGTCCGACAAGCCATCCCGCTCTCAAGCCACACACCATGTTCTCACAAACGAATGTTTGTGAACGGACGTGCGTCTGACGTCAGCGTATTGTCAATTCGGCGGGTAACTTTGACAAGAATGAATGAGCAGACGCATATCGTTGCCACTATACTGTTATTATTACGGCATTACTACCTGCAGCACCAACTATACTCGAGGCTAGTTCAAATTCGCCAAATGAACGTACTCGTTGTGCGAACATTTTATCGTCGCCGGCAGGAGAGGAGGAGAAGACTGCAAGTAATCCTGCGAGAACCACCGGAACTTCTTGTAAATGGTCTGAAAGTCCGAACCTTACAGAAAATGCTTTCACACTAGAAACAAACCAAACATTTGATCAGTTTGATCCGGACCGAGACTACCTCTTTTCGTCTGGGGGAGGTTTCACACCTGTAATTTTGATCAAACTGAAAAGTCCCAAAATCCGGACCAAACAAGGTAGGTGTGAAAGGGCCCTCTGACTGCTTTGTCGGACAAAAATTGCGGATTGGTCAGATGGCGGATTATGGTTGGTCAGATCGCCTGTCAATCAAACTCCCTGCAAAGGGTCAAATTGTCCAGAAACGACAATTTTGACTTCCCTTGGTTGGACGAAAGTTTAAAAAAAAAATTACAGTATACATACAGTACAGTAACAAAGCCTTTTGCTAACGTTAGCCTTTAGCCACACTGGTGTGAAAACAAAACCCAAGTAGTGTACTCAGCTTCCTGTAGTCAACTAACACACATCCTCAAAATAGTACAAGGCAGACACACACTTGTGAAACTGCTAATGAGGAAAAGATAGATCTTATCACTAGCAGTTACATTCACTATTTACCTTCCAATACAAACCATATATCTGATAACTAAAAGAGAGCAAAAGAAATTCAAAGAGGAACCTTGAGAGAAAGAGAGAATCAATTAATTGAAAAAAATATGAAGGACAGAGTGAGAAAAGGGGATATAGTGTTTTCTGTAGTGTCCTTCAGATAAATAGTGCTCTTCTGAAACGATAAGGTCAGCGTTTCCAATGAATGAAGGTTTGAAGTGAGCAGATATTCACTGATTTATGTCTCAAACATCAAACGTAAATTACAGTAGGTTACTCCTATTGTAATAGCCTAGAGCAGAGACTGCCAACTATTTTTGTCATCCAAGTTCCAACCCCCTTAGCCCTAAATATTTACTTGAAATTTTGAGATTTTAAGTTAATATTTCAATAATTAAACAACACATTTACATTTTTGTGGTTCTCTGATGTCGGTTAATGGTCACATGACATGCAGGTAAACAAAAAATTATCTTTGTAATTTTTTTTAAGTATGTATTTTATTTCGATTTTTTATATATTTTTAAATATGATCCACTCACAAAACCTTTGCAATTCCCTCACAATCCCCAGTTTGGGAAACCCTGACACAGTGAACTCAAAAAAATTGAGCTGCGGTACTAATACCGACAACGTGGGTTTGAATCTAACTCGCAACATTCCCAATACTGTTTCGTTCCTCTTCTAATTTCCTAACAGGGCTGGGTGTGGGTGTTTATGTAAGTTTGTGTGTGTGTTTGTGTGTTTTTCATCAAATCACAGTGCTGTCAGCGCTCTCGTTGGCTGCTGTCTGTGTTTGTGAGTGAATGTTCTCCCCGGAGCTGTCCACCCCGAGCCGGGTCACATGGAGCACCCGAGCAGGGCTTTCAGCAGCCATAGCAATGATGCCGAGGGCAACAGAGTCGTGCAGAGGTCAGTTATACAGAAGTCATTGGCACTCCAGAGCAGCTGCCATCGAGACCACTGCCAGCAAGAGGCACATTTCTACAGTCAGCCGAAACGCTCCTGACCTCTCGGGTCACTCAGAGTCAGTGGCAAAACCGGGATTGTATGTGCAAAACACTTAGTGGGACTCCCAACACAACCTACAACAATGAACTTAATACATATGAAAATATATCCACCCTTTCACACAGCAATCCCAGTAAATTACTGTAAAATTACCAGAATGGCTTTACCGGTAAATACACAAAAATGCTGTTCTCATAGGCAAAGGCAGAACACTGGCCACAGCAGCAAAATGTGTGATGTCAGTCATCGGAAATTATCTTTAAACGCTGCGTTGATGTCTTCATTCGCCCACATGAGAAGAAGTGCTTTAGTTTCTGTTCATTTTATCAAAAATGTTTGACTTCTGAGTGACAGGCGTAAAGGGATGACCACACAGAACATGTTTTTCTCTTAAAAACACAAGATGCACATAATAGTATCCAACTGCAGAGCCACAGCGCTGATGAATAAAAAAAGAAGGCAGGGTCTTGAGCTGTGAGACAGTGCAAGGGTCAAAGATGTCCATCTAGCGCATATTTACATAGAAAAACTATTGAAAAGCAGCAGAGCTTACTGTAAACAACGCAGAATAATCGCGTCCTCTCCAAAATAACTTCAAGATTGGCCCAAAGAAGACTTCTTACGTCAGGACCTCGTACCTGCTCATACCGGTAATCTTCATTCTTTGTTCATACACAGTACCGGTAATTTACTGATAATTTTTACAGCTTCTTGTACTGGTAAATTGCCAGAACCAACTTATCAGTATTTTGAAAAGGTCCTGTTCACACATCTCTCTTAACGATATTTTACCGGTTATTTACCAGTAAAGAGTATGACGTGTGAAAGGGACTAATTTTAGTTTAGTAAATATTGCAACTTTATTTCTCAAACAAGTTCATCTTTTAAAGAGGTGAAAATTCTGTCATTTACTCACTCTTTTGTTGTTCCAAACCTGTATGAATTTTTTCTTCTCCAGTACACCAAAGACGACATTATTAAAAAAAATTCCATACAGGGACAAACCAAAGTTTTTTTTTGGTCCCCACTTTTTTATTCTATGGACAAAAAGAGCTGAAACATTGTTTAAAATATCTAACACGTTTTGTGTTCCACAGAGGGAAGAAAGTCATCCAGGTCTGGAATAACATAAGGGTGTATAATGTACATTTTTGGGTGAACTCTGCCTTTAAGGCTTTTTACAAACTTGAATTTTGTTGTATTATATTAATTCATGTTTTTTATTGTTAAAGCCTGTGTTTTGCTTAATAAAATTACAATTCGGATAAATAACTTAAATTATACCAGGAAAACATGGAAACTAGATCTTCTTACCTCACACCTCTAAGCTCTCTTTTAATTTAACAATCAATAGGAAACAACATGACCCATCAAAAACTAATTCAGTTGTCCGATTCAGTTGAACTACATGACATTGTACAATTTATGACAAAAAATGCTCAACCGGCAAATTTTTACTCACTGTCTTTGTTTTACTATACTTTCATAAATGTTCTGTGTGTCTGGTCGTGTCACTGCCTCGACATTCAGCAGATCTCTGTTTACATCAATGCAGGGAGAAGCGACGGCACTGCAGTGGCAGAGAAAATGATTCAGTGCTTTGGGAAAAAATGCAGGTAGAATCAAGCGCAGCTCTGTCAAAGCCTGGACTGAATAATTACACTAATAAGAACAACAGGGCAAAATCAGATTTCCCACGTATCCCTGGAGAGCAGTATGCATATGATATAACTTGATTTATCATTTAAAATGACACACGAGTCATTTTAATGAGTTTTACAGTGAGCGGTTAGGCTCAATAGACTAATGTATATATAATTTTAGAATTTAATACAATTTAAACCACAGTGGATGATATCCACACTGCATAGTTATGAAAGAGCTAGAAATGTGACGAAGCTCAAAGCCTTTGAATTTTTTCTTTATCATCACAATTCTTTAATATTATGGTTCGCATATTCTAAAATAGGGATGCACTGGTAATAAAATTCTGGTCAATACCAAAAAGCCAATTATTTTCATGTTATGGCTGATAACCGATAAATGGCCGATATTAATTCTGCTTTGTCCATACATTTCTTTTTAAATTGTCTAAAATATTACAAATAAAACACTAAAATTAAAATCAATCGTTTAAAATGCTACAAGTGGCTTAGGCATAGGTATATGTGAGTGTGTGTCTATGTGCAAGTTAAATTATGACAATATAATTCCAGGTATGTATTCATTACACCTACTAATACACTAATCCCATAATCTAGCCAAATTACAGGTTAGTGCAGATAACGGCAAAGACTAGAGCTGCAAACCCACACACAGCAGCAGACACACAATAGAGCTTGTCAGAGTTAACATACACTCTCTTTCTCTCTCTCTGTATAAATCTGTCTTTACAAACACGCTTGTTTTACAGTGCGTAAATCACATTTCATCTTTGACGTTAATACGCAACAAGGTCACCGGCCATCTTTTTCCTCAATATGTGTTCTGTTCCCTTTTACTGCACACAAACACGCATATACACACATACACACACAGAAAGCAAAGCTGACATGATACAGGCATTTTCAAAGAGTGGAAAGTACAAAACCATGTCATTATCTCTGGAGCTCTGCAGTTCAATGTCCTCATCTTAACTCCGAGATCTGTGCGAGAGCATTTATTTGTGTATGCAAGAGACATCTGTGCTATCATTCTCTCCTCTCAGTAGTAAGCATCACAAACATCTGTCAGCATGAAATGGAAATTCATTATTTTCTAAAGGCATAATCAAAATGTCATACCTCGATCTTCAGGGAAAACAAAAGATTTAGTCCACTTAAACCATGCCTCTTTCTTACAATCAACCTCAAGCTCACATTCAGATCTGCCTCCATCCAATCAACAACTGATGGAAGTCGTCACTCGTCACCCTACATTTTTTTTTTCCAATAATCCATTTCTATAGGATGTACGTCACTGTCACCGTTACATTGTAACTTTAAAGGGACAGTTCAACCTAAGTTGAATCTAACTATTCTTTGGTGGAATGTGAATGGAGAAATGTATAGCAAAATGTCTAAGCTTCTCCTTTCCA
Organism: Leuciscus leuciscus; assembly: GCF_965113295.1. Taxonomy (NCBI): domain Eukaryota; kingdom Metazoa; phylum Chordata; class Actinopteri; order Cypriniformes; family Leuciscidae; genus Leuciscus; species Leuciscus leuciscus. The sequence goes on from NC_138744.1 coordinate 14,585,074, forward strand.
TTCAATGAAAGGGAATGGTTGATGCATTTCAACAAGATTTTCAAGGTTTTTCATAAAAAAGGCTTAATTTCTTTCTGGTTCTGAAATTTAAAAGCCATAATATTGCTTCAAAATACTTGGAATATAGCATAAACATTGTATGCTATTTTTGTAGCTTTGAAATCTTTCATTCTATAGAAAAGAGCAGCATGAAAATTCTTTACTCTTTTTATGTTCCATAGCAGAAAGTCATACAAGGTTTTAACAACATGAGGGTGAGAAAATTACATAATTTTTACTATTTTTTAACTATTGCTTCAAACAACAAGAAAGGGTTTCAGAAAACACAGCCACATGTTGGTAGTGTACACCTATAATTATGAGGACATGGTTTTTATACTGAACTTATGACATTTTCAAGCCCCTACCCTAAACCTACCCAATCACAGAAAACTTTCTACATTTTTACTAAAAAATAATGTGTTAATTTAGCATTTTGAATTACAAGGACATCGGCGTGTCCTCATAATGTAGGGGGCGTAGCCTGAAACCTGAATACACACTACAATATACGGACTTTGGGTCCTCATAATCTAGGTGCAACCAGAACACATACATACTTTTATTTTTCCTTTCATTGACTTTTCGTTGACCTCTATTGTTTTTATACTGACCCCTAATATTTTCTATCCCCTAGCCCTAAACCTCTTTCTGCATTTTTTTATTTTCTTTAAGGCATTATTTAGCATGTTTACAAAGCTGTTAAACTTTGGACCTTTGGCTGATCAATGTAGGTGATTTCAGGTTTTATTATATTTGTGGGAACATTGCACACTCACTCACCTCTCTCACTGGCATCATCCACTAGCACGATTTCCTCTAGCAGGTTTCTCGGAGACCTGTCCATGACGCTGTGGACTGTTCGGAGAAGTGTTGTCCACGCTTCATTATGGAACACGATCACCACACTGGTGCGTGGGAGATCGTCCGGATACAACTTTGTTTTACACCTGAAAAAAACACACAGAGCCAATCAGAATGGACAAAACAAGGATAATCAAGACAAAAAAATGTTAAATGGCTACATTCTCTGAAATTCTCTCCCCTCCAGAGCACAGACACACACGGTCTGGAGAGCTGCAGAGAGCTGTATGAGATGAGAGGAGATTAGCACTTATCCGAAACACACAGGCGGTTATGAAGCGGTAAGTGGAGAGCTGCTGAAGAGACTGTGAACGCATCTCATCCAGCGTGAGGAGCTCTAAAAACAGTTGACGCTGGAATAAATGTCTGAATGAATGGTCACACCTTCCTTAAGGTGTAACCTTCAGTGTGAATGAGCTAACAATGAGCATTCACTAACAGAGACAAGAGATTTATTATTACTGATGTCAGCACTTTTATCTAGTCTTCATTTTATCTCGTTCTCTGAGAAATATTTGTCTAAACAATAATAGAAGCTTAGCAGAATGTTGACGCTTTCATACAATGAAAATGAATGGGCCATATAATGTCAATGGGCCTTTCGCACCGGGTAGTTATAGGAACTTAGTTATAGGAACTAGCAACCAGGGTGGTTCCCAGAGAACTAAATGTTCCCCTAGGGTAGTTTCCCTTGTTGCATTCGCACCACTAGGAATTCTGAAGTGACATAAGCCGCACTTGTTGCTGTGACTTTTATTTTGACGGCGAGGCGGACATTTATTTTGACTGCGCTGAGAACGCCAGAGCATCACACAACGCCACACAGCCTGAGCGCTCCTATTCTTCATTCTTTATTAGTTTCCGATCTTTTAACAGTCCTGTCTAATACGTTCTTAGATAGAACTGTTATACAAAGAAAGTATATGAAAAAGTATATGCGTTTGTCGTGTGGTTGATGCACAATGTCGCTAGCTGAGCAGAAATACATAATCATGTTTCACTTGGTCCCCTCAAAGGTTGAGAGGTCCATCTATCACTGTTTTCCATGTTCATAGAGTTAGTTCTCATAGTCTCATAAACCCTCACAACACACCAAATTTTAATCCGGGCATTTATAAGAAAGGAGGAAGGGAAGATGTTCAGTAAATGACTTAGGACTTCAATTTTAGTTGGTTTTTAAGTGAACAATACAGAGCCCAGCCCGTAAAGGGACATGGTAAAAGAATAATACTCTTTTGCATTTAGCATAAAATGCATATTAGCATCCCTGCTTCATTTCCTATAGTATATTAGCATAAAAGTATAAAATGCTTTCACGCACTCACAGAATTATAGCGCTCTCCCAAGAAAGTCTGCGTTCGCTCACAAAAGCTTTGCGTTCCCCCAAGAAACTTTCTGGTCCCTGGCAAAACTTTTGTTTGCATGCAAATCCTTTGAATTCCCTCGAGAAACTTTGCATTCACTTGCAAAGAACTCAAAAGTTTTGCGAGCGAACACAAACTTTCTCAAGGGAATGCAACATATCTGAAATATAATTTTTCCTCCCATCTCAATTTTGTCCCCATCACCATGTCCCTCCCGAATGTTTTTCCAACATTTATTCCAATAAATGTTCCCATAAGCATTCCATCCCTCTACTTTCTCATTGGTCTATATCTCTGTCAATCAGCCAGAGAAAGGGCACTCATTGGCCATTTGAGAGGCTGTGGGTGGGTTCAGAGAATATGTTGATTGTTTGGCGATTATGTAAGCCCAGGTCACTGTGCCAGTCTGTGCTGTGGTAGGAACAGGAAAGCCAGTGTTTGTTGAATCTGGAGAGCTAAAGTGGGACACACGCTTCCACTTCCTGCCTCATTTCCTGTTTGCCCTGGCACAGCTGGGGGATTCTGGCCTGCGATTACCCAAAAAGACAAAACATCAAGCACAAAACCACATTAAGAGGCAAAATATAACCACAACGCTCCAAAAAAACAATAACATTGAAACATCAAAACAATATTAGAGGCAAAAAACACCTTCCAACCTACTTTCTAGTGGTGCAACGGATCACTAAAGGGGGGCTTAATGTAACTTTGCTTTTCATTTATCACTTAAAGCCCACTTTAAGTACTTCCATACCACAGCAAAAATCTAGCCTTTAACAATTAAACATTATTAAAGACAAGTGAACAGTCATTAATAAAATAAGAACAAATACACAAATTACAAGCATATAAATACAATATAACAAAGTTTCAAATAAAGGTCTAACAGTATTCAGGTACAGAAATGTAATCAAACGTAAAATAACACTTTAATGTTCACTGTATAAATTGAATAGCCTATAGATTAATTTTTGTTAAATATGTGTTTTGTTGTTTGGTTAACATTAATGACAGAGACAACAGCATATATTTATAGACTCCTGTCATTTTAAGACCTAATGAACAGATCCAATATAATGATACACATCCGATTTCTTTCTCAACTGTTTATGTTCACTTAAGACATAACCGACTGTGTGTTTACGAGAATACTTGCAGAGATGGGTAGTTTGACAATTTCGTGTGTATGAGTCCGTTCAAGTGCAAGGAGACGCAAAAGAGGAATCAATTCGATGTTTGTGAGCTATCAGAAACGCACCTTCCTGTGTGTGTGCACTTTGGGTGCCTGCAGCTGTACGCTCAGATAACAGCACGCGATCGAAACAAGAGAAAACACGTGCAAATGATAAACTTTCACTCTATGATGGTTAAACTTAGCAATTAATCCGCGAATCACATGCGTTCTGAACAGTGGGGCCTGGTCCGTACGGATCACAGATCAACTGCGACCCGTTGCACCCCTACAACTCGACATCACACACACGATTAATTAAGTGAAGGTGAGAGGTTGTAGTCCATCATGTCCCATCACTGCAGTAACACAGCCCCCCCGGCCCCATCTTTCTTAAACTCATCATCTGGAAACACACAGACACACACAGACTGCTCTTTTTAAATTCATTAACCTGATGTCGACTCTCAGGACCCCAGACAACGGTTTAATTTGCAGCCGAGGCTTCTCATTGGTCAACCCTGCAACCTGCCTGATTAAAATGAAGCACAGATTTTTCTCTCATTCCTTGGTGTCCGTTCTCCTAAATTTTCTGTCTCTATATAAAAATCTATTTTGTAAAGCAGGGAGATCATGCATCCCTTCCCTCCAATCAGCACAGACACCATCAAAGTGTGAGTGAGCTGAGTTAGTGAGGTAGCATATGCCTGGCCATGGTGTGTGTGTGTGTGGTGTGTGTGTGTGTGTGTGTGTGTGTGTGTGTGTGTGTGTGTGTGTGTGTGTGTGTGTGTGTGTGTGTGTGTGTGTGTGTGTGTGTGTGTGTGTGTGTGTGTGTGTGTGTGTGTGTGTAAAGGCTAAACCAGACTAAAATAGCTGCAACAACGTGGAAACAAGTGACTGATCAAAAGATGTAAGGAATCAAAGATGAAACACACACACACACACACACACACACACACACACACACACATGCTCACACAAACCCTCAGAGACACCAGACACGCACACAATCACATTTCGCAGGCCCCAGGAATAATTGGATATATTTGGTGCAATCAGAGAGACAAAAACAGCCGTAGGTCTGTAGAACTCTTCCATCACACACGCACGCACATTATTATACTGGATTTTTTTTTTTTCAGCCTCCTCAGGCCAAATCTTGCTTGACTTTAGCACACATAGAGAGAGAAAGAGAGATGCAGAGGAAGAAGAATGTGAGCTGTAGTTATTCAGTCATTTACAGGACATCCTACTCGATCGAGTGCAATGATGCAGCTCAGTGTGATTTTACACACATTTTCGGCTGTGTGTGTGTCTGGGAGGGATAATTGAGGACAGCCTTTCTCTTCTACTTTTCCTCTCCCTCTAAAGCAGCGATAACAGCCAGAGGACACACAGGATCGGTTAGTCATCAGTTCTCAAAGTCATCGTAATCTCAAAACCACACACACACACACACACACACGCTACATTTAAATCCAAATCTCTCTGACCAGCGCCTTCATCATATCAAAGAACAGAATCAAAACAGAAAATGAAAAAAGAAAAACAACCAGCTGGTGTCAAGGCTGGCTTCATAATCCAAAACACAGACTATAAATGTCAAAAATCATTGTAGAAGGACTACAATATAGGACTAAAATAATCTTTAAATAGGTTGTGATGCCACTCCCCCCTATTAAACTTTGATAATATAATAATCATAATTATAAGAAATGTTACTTGAGCACCAAATCAGCATATTAGAATGATTTCTAAAGGATCATGTGACACTGAAGACTGGAGGAGTAATGAGGCTGAAAATTCTGTTTTGTCATCACAGGAATAAATGACATTTTAAAATATATAAAAAATATTTTGAATTGAGCAAAAGAGACTTCTTTACAATAAAAAATAAAAAGTAAAAATTGTATCGACCTCAAAGGTGGTGTAAAACAAATGTAGAGTAAACAATCTTTTATTCATCAGTGTTTATTCTACAGAAGTAGCAGTATAACATTTAGGAACATTTGAAAAATATGATTGATAATTTTCCAATTTCACATTGCCTCTGACTCCTAAAACTCTAGTACTTTAGTGAAAATTATTTATACATAAATCAATCTCATATTTCATTGTATTTATTTTAGTTTTTATTTTGTACTGTTAATTATTTTCTCATCCAATGTTTTTAGAAGGTACTGCCTCTCAACCCTTCCTTTTTCTACCTCGCCAATAAAAGCTACCTGAATCTGAAAGTAAAAGAGACGTATAGAAAGGAAAACTGTTAAACTGTGAAGGAAATATTGTGTTATCATACCACAGTACAACTTTCAGCATCAAACACACACACACACATACACAATTCCCTCCCAGACAGCAGGAATGCGGTGAAGGAGAAAAGGTCAGTATTGTTCCCAGCTGTGAGCTGTTCTCTCCACGCAACACACAACTATAAAAACAGTGTGTTGGCGTGGTTGTGTAAATCTATGCTGACTGTGAGTTTACAGTCTTGACCATATGCTTTTAATGGTTCTGCATAACCTGCTAATTACAGAAATACAAGCCAAAAATGCTTTGCTTACCACATTGGGAAGGAAAACCAATAAAAGTCACACACAGGGAAAAAAAAACGAAAATAAAAAGAGCACAACTAAGAACCAAGCAATGCATAATTTAGCTGACGAATCGCATAGTGATTATGTTAATCACATCATTAAATAGTATGCAGAACAGCCAATCAGATAACCAAGCACACTGATGAACAGCTAATCATGTTATGAAGGTCAATACAACAATAAATCATATGTTAAAGGGTAACTCTCGCCAAAATGCAACCTAGGCTCTTTTTGTTAATCTACCCGAGGCAAACTTTCTTTTAAAAGCATAATAAGAATGGAAACCACTTTTAATTTTGACCGTATTTGAGTTTTTCGGTCAAATTGTCTTTTGAATGGGAGTGCTTAGGGCACTTCTATGATAGCTTCAAAAATCGCTATTTTTAAAACACTAAGGCGGCTCAACACAACATGAAACTTTGCTTGAAGTATCACCAGGGGCTCTACACATGAACTTGAGCATTGAGAACATTGTTTTTGTTCACAGAGTTTACTAAAAAGAAAGATTTTGAACAACTCACTATAGCTGTGTCCGCCGGCATTTTGACAGTCAAAAATAGTCGATCTCCGAATGTGAATGAACTGACTCTGAATTTTAGTATTGCTTCTTATATGAGCATCCTTTTTCAAATACAAGGTCAATATTGATATCCGTGAATTTATATGGAACTAAGCTTTAGGAGCTTTCCATCTTTACTCTCCTCCCTGTTACGTTGCATTTGGAGATCGACTACTTTTGACTGTCAAAATGTCGGCGGACACAGCTACAGTGAGTTGTTCAAAATCTTTCTTTTTAGTAAACTCTGTGTACACAAACAATGTAGTAAATGCTCGAGTTCATGTGTAGAGCCCCTGGTGATACTTCAAGCAAAGTTTCATGTTGTGTTGAGCCTTCTTAGTGTTTTAAAAATAGCGATTTTTGATGCTATCATAGAAGTGCCCCAAGCATTCCCATTCAAAAGGCAATTTGACCGAAAACGAAAATACGCTCTAACTTAAAAGTGGCGTTTCCATTCTAATTATGCTTTTAAACGAAAGTTTGCCTCGGGTAGATTAACAAAAAGACCATAGGTTGCATTTTGGTGAGAGTTACCCTTTAATGGGACCAGATTCCAGAGCAGGGGTGTTCAATTAAAGTTCCAGCTGGAGGTATCTGTATTTACTTCCCAGCGGAAGTCTGGACAATACTTTTTTGGAATAGTTTCCATGTGGACAGCAATAGAACTGGTTATGAATATTAAAAGCTAAGATCAGTTATTTAATCAGGCTATTAGACCACTGGGTTTGAAGTCAGATATCTATATATTGCACATAAGGCTTACTGAGAAAAGATATGGACGTTCAGGTTCATAAAATTGTTGAAAATGTAAATCTGAGGAAGACCATTATCTTTATTTATTTGTATACAAGAATTGACCAACAACAAACAACAACACTGTGCTATGGTCAGCTGCATCATTATAACACACACATGCACTCTTGACATATTTGCAAGAATAGCATAGGACAGGTGAACTATTTCATTCATGTGTGAGCAATGAAAGGATTTGGTAACAGGATGTGATGAAATTTTACTGTGAAAATTGTTGATCTATATTTTTTCAGTTAATGTTTATTTTATTTCAAGTAACAAAGTGTTGTTTTTTTAAAGCTTTTTATGTTTAAGTTTAGTTTTATAAAAATAGCTTGTTTTGTCCATCGAACGATTTGTAATAACTGGTTTTAATTATCGCTACACAGTACATCAGATGTTTTCAGATTTTTTGTTCTTAATTTAATGTTATAAATGCCACCGTTTTTTCAAATATGAAACTCTTTATTTCCTGTTCTTCTTCTTTTGGCAGATTTTTGTGTCAATCAAAATTCTGTTTCCTGTGTTGACTGCCAATATCCCAAAAGGATCATGTCTGGCACTGAGACTCATCTAGTCGACACAGTATTGAGATAGTTTATGCAGGGGTGTGTACGGGAAGAAACAGCCACAACCAGCGAAAAATACATAAAGATGTTTGCTCACACACACACTTTACCCTTTGGCAGATACATTTTCAATTGCTTTCATCTGCACTTTCCTTTTTTCTTGCCTAGTAATTCCACTTCCTTCCTTCCGTAGAGATTGAGATATCTTACTTCTTTGATATCACATCTCTCTCTCTCCGGCGCTAGCTTGTCCTCCTTTGATATGTAATTTAGAGAAACAGAATAATGTATTCCATTTTACTCCATTCAGAGCAGCAAAACAGTAATTTAGTACGCATCACACACAGCACTTATGGTGGTGTGTTTGTGTGCGTGTGCGTGTGCGTGTGTGTGTGTGTGTGTGTGTGTGTGTGTGTGTGTGTGTGAGACAAGAGAGAGAGCAGAAGGTCAGGGAAAACAGTGAGGTAACTGGGAAAAGGTTCATCTGCTGATGCGCAGTAAAGCATAATTACATGTTTGAAGAGCGTTGCTAAGATACCGTCAAATCAGTCCAATCAGAATCTAATCCTCAGACAAGATAAAAAAAGGATCCTTAAAGCTGAAGTGTTTCATTTTTCCTTCTTCAGCTTGTGCAGAGAAAATAAGTAAATAAACAATTGCCTGCAATTTTTTTTTTAATCAGAAGACAAAGCTATTTTTAATGGTCGTCAATGAAGAAAGATGTTTTTTAGGTTTGGATATATAGTGCACTTGTGGTTCAGAGCAACATTGGCTCAACCAATGGTGTGAGTTTGGGGCGGAGCTATCTGTTTGTCCAACCAATGAAGGGAGTGTTTAGGAAACATGCTTTGAAAAAATAAAAATAATTCTGCAGTTGCTTTTTGGTGCCAATAGTTATGCTGTGTGAAAATGTATATTACAAAAAACTAATTGTACAACAATTAAACAGAAAAAAGTTTTTGGGTGCATGTTATTTTCCATTCACACTCAGTGGCCAGTTTATTAAGTACACATCTCAAATACTCAGTAGGACCCAGAACCTCAGTCTGAATCCTTCGTGACATGGATTTAACAAGATGCTGGAAACCTTCCTTGTGGATGTTGACATGATCACATCATGCGGTTGCTGTAGATTTGTCAGTAGGATCATGCGACACTGAATATTAAGAAAACAGTTTGGTCAAAAATACATATGTTCAGGGCAAATAATTGGAATAAGGGCACTAACAAGCATTGTTAAATGCTGTCTGACAGGGAAAAAAAAGAAAAAGACAAGACTGGCTGTAACCTCCAAGCACACCTGCACATACACAGTCACAGTTTGACAATGTATCTGATCTGTCAGATCATTTGTAAAACAAATACTGGGATGCAAACAAATTTGACATTTTCCGGAACAGGATCCAGCACAAATTAAACACTTGTTAGAGGCAGGAACTGGGTTTGGCTTATGAGTGTTTGATAGGAATGTTGAAGGAAAATGTCCTGCTTGTATATTTATACTCATTTACACACAAAAGAAAGAGAGAGAGAAATTTGGCACAGCATAATTACAAAACTCATTAAACAGCAAAAATCCTGGCATTTTTATCAGACCTACAGATCTCTCCAGTGACCCAGTGATTTATCACCACGCCAGACACTGCCGGGATGCATATGCTAATGATTCAGTTCATTAAACACACTTGACGTAATGCTTGACGTGCAGCTGTATGTGAGTGTGTGAATATTACGTCTGCTTCATAGACGTGCTTCTGCTTTACTTGGCTCAGAGACCCGGGTGACATTATTGTCATGGTGGAATAGTTTCCATGGTCACGCCTTGAAAGAGAGAACATCCAGGGACTTATTAAAATCGTAAATATTTAAGGCAAGGTCTTTTGAAAAGTGTGTGTGTTCACTGCAGAAGGACAAACTACACATTATTTAGTGCAGTGGGAACGGAGAGAGAACAGTTTGGAGTGATATCCCACAGAACAAAAGGAGCGTCACAAATACACACACACACACAAACGTGCTTTTCTTTGCTTTCTCAAGGACGAATTTGACATGTTCTCTACACGTCTTTTCTTTTCTCTGCCTCACCTCAGTGAACTTAATACTGCAAAGCGTAAAAGAAATAGTTGACACACACACTCACGCACTATGCACACACAGTAATCTGACCTCTACAACACACACATTGACTGCCAATATTTGATGTGGCAAACTCTCACAGGTTAATAGGTGTTTAAATAACACTTAGGGTGAATGAATGCAACACGTCAAACAATTCACCACATGCTACGTAGTCCACAGTCAAGTCCAGTCAATTTAACTTAGGGGAAAATACAGGGGAAAAGCATCTACAATATGAAATATTCAATCTTATGTAGATCTTAAATGTTCTGTAATAAGTTTAGATTATTTGCAGTGTTCATGTAACATGCATTACTATAATTAATTACCCAGGTTTTAAATGTTTTTGAAAGAAGTCTCTTCAATGTTTCAAAAAGAAGTCTCTGCACCCAGGCTGCATTTATTTGAACAAACATCAGTTATACTGTAAAATATGATACCAATTTAAAATAACTCTTTTCTATTTTCATACATTTTAAAATGTATTTTATTCCTGTAATGGCAAAGCCTAATTTTCAGCATCATTACTCCAGTCTTCTTCAGTGTCACACGATCCTTCAGAAATCATTCTAATATGCTGATTTGATGCTCAAAAAAACATTTATTATTCTTAACATTAAAAAAAAGTTGTGCTGGCATTAGTGTCACTTTTGATCAATTGAAGGCATCCTAGCTAGATTAAAGTAGCAATTTATTTAAAGGAAAAAAAAACATAATGACCCCAAACTTTTGAATGATACTTTATATCTTGCTTTGTGAATTATGTGTGTACTTATTACATTTGGACAGGCAGAAATTCTCATGTTTACATTCTCAAATGTAAAGCTTTTAGATCAAAAAGTCTAATAAGTTTGTTACATGTTCTTAGTTATAAGAGTTAGATCACATTCTCGTCAAGTTGAAAGTTGTGGGTCTGACACTGTGTGTGTGTGTGTGTGTGTGTGTGTGTGTGTGTGTGTGTGTGTGTGTGTGTGTGTGTGTGTGTGTGTGTGTGTGTGTGTGTGTGTGTGTGTGTGTGTGTGTGTGTGTGTGTGTGTGTGTGTGTGTAAAGTTAGGTCATGACTGTGACTCTGTAATTGACACACTCTTATCTTTTAATTGAAAATGTTGATTCTATTGGTTTGCTTCAAACACAGCTGAGAAAAAATACCTCTCTGGTAATTAATCTGAGGGGCAGAAAATAAACACATTTCACGGATCAATGTTTACATTTCACTCCCTGCCACACACATTTCACACAGCGAAGAGTGCACACACACACACACGCTGTGATACATCAGCCAATCTGTGTAAAGTCAAACAGTCAAACACCAACCCTCACGGCTCAAAACATAACAGTTAAGCCAGTTATAGGCTTAAAATTAATCTAATAAACAAAAACAACCTCACTTTAATGGTAGCGAATACACACAAGCAGACACTCACCCCTCGAGCCGGACATCCGGTAAAGATCGGTTGAGTGCGATCATCTCGCTGGCCATCAGGTTAAACTGATTTATCTTAAACATTTCCTTCATCTTCTCCTGCTGGTCTTTAGCGATGACCACTGGCTTTCCCATCTCCCCTGGGCCATCATGAGGCCTCTGAACCACAGCTGAAACACAAACACGCAAATTCAAGATTGTTCCCTTGGCTTTTGATTAAGTATGGGCGTTTGTCCAACTATGGATCATTACTCCATAGAGAAACGCACATACCATACTGTGGACTTTTAGAAAATAAACTCATCACACTCTCACTAGTTTATTTAATCTGTCCAATAGTGGATATACACACATCACCAGAGAATTCTGGGATTTTTTTTTTACGATTTTTTTTTTTTCAATGAAAAACCACAGCACCACAGTTGCATTTCCACTGCATCTCAAATGATGTATTCTGTGATTGGAACAACAGGAACAACATTTTCGGAATAAAAAAAGCCTGACTCCTTTGTCTTTCTAAGGCTAATTTGCACAGCTCATATTTTATGTGACCTAAATACACGCAATCAAATTAGACTGACACACTTTTTGCATAAATTGAAACTGCAGCTTGAATGGAAATGGCGGAGTAAAAATATTCTGTTCCCAAATATACATTAACATTTATTTACATAAAAACACATTCATATTTTATCTTAGTCATGCTCTTCACTGACACTGGTCTCCTTGGAAAACAAGTAAACAAACTTATACATACATACATACATACATACATACATACAGGGCCTAAAATTAACACTTGCCAAGCGCCAAATGCAAGTAAAAATCAGTGTTGGCGAGTATATGAAAAAACATTAATGGCTGGTAAATTTTCTTGTCTCAGTTAGTTTTAGGCCCTCCACACAAACACACTCTCTTACATGTTGAAATGTTTTCATGGTGTGTATCAGTTCTTTTTGAACATTTTCATCTCATTTTAACAAAACCGTGATAATATAGATAATCGTAATTTTGGTCACTATAATTGTGATATTAAATTTTCATTCCGTTTCACCTCTAATGTTAATTTTAATAAAACTCGACCAATGTCTGAAGTTAAAGAAATCCCCATAGACATTTGAGTGTTTGCCCACAGAAAAGAATGTGCGGCCTCGATGTCTGTGCACAATTGTTTATTGTGCCATGTGTGTGTTTTTGTAGATTTCGGGTGGGTAGATAAGCGCTGAGCTTTGATCATTAATAACTCAAAAAGCATGCTTTGGTGAGATTAAGGTCAGATTTGCAACCGTGTAAGAGATTACATCTGCTCTAAGAGGCAAACTGCCTGTTTGTAAGCCCTGTGTCATGTGTGTGTGTGTGTGTGTGTGTGTGTGTGCGTGTGTGTATGTACGGGTGAACCGCATGTGTGTCGAGTGGGCAGGATTTAGCTGTTCGGACTGAGCGCATTACAAGGCAACTTTGTCCTGTTTCCCTGCTCAGCAAAATCCAATGGCTTTCATGAGGTATTCTGGGGGTAGAAATCGTATAATCATCGCTACAGAAACACACACAAGCAGCAGAAAATGTGCTTTATTAATATGGTAAGCAGATTATTTTAAGGTTATTGTTTCATGAGATGATGGCCAAAGTAAAGCAGCTCTTGAGTGACCACACAGAACAAACCAAAGTGACCTGATACAGGGGTCAGACAAACTAAATCTTTGAAAGAGGATCAGGGGCGGAGTGGCAATCGGGAGAGTCGGGACTTTTCCCGGTGGGCCGGTAGTGTTTTGAGGCCACGAGGGTCTGATAATTTGGCTGTTTACACCTGGCCACTTAATGCGTTTTCTGTGATCGGATAGCTATCCGATCGTGAAAAGACCAGGTGTAAATGCCCTCCGAAACGCATTCGAGACGGATTTGTATCCGAATCCGATTGCAGCAGAGCATCTATTCATCAAGCCAACGTGCAAACTAAGTGAATCAAAGTGAAAGTAAGTTTGCAGACGCTTAACACAATCATCTTCATTAAAAGTAAAGAACTGAAATGATCTAACCAGGACTGTTGCCGCTCCCTCTTATTGCGGTCTTTGATTTTGAAATTTTAGCTGATGATCAAAAAAATGCAGTTCATAGGCTATCTGTTGCTTTCGGTGACGTGCACTCCATTAAATCTGCATATAGCGCGAGAATTGAAGATCGCATTTATATCCGTTTTGCAAAAACACATTTATGTGACCAGGCCATATGTGACCATTTATGTGACCAGATCTCTCAATTCCTGAGAGATCTGAGAAAACGCATGAAGTGGCCAGGTGTAAACAGCCCCAAATGATGGAAAGACAAAAAAGAAAAGGGAAAGGTGGCGCTGAGAAGGTCAGACTCAAAAGGCGAAAAATTATGGAGGAGGAGGCAGCAAAATGCTCCAAAATAACGGACATGTTCCGGGCATCAACGAGCAAAGTGTCACAGCTAGGCACAGATGTGAAATAGCACCAGCCACCAGCCAGCCAAAAGCTTGTGAAATTTGAAAGTAGCTCGGTGGTAAATATGAGACAAAAATGTATGGTTTACTATTGAGCGGCTTTTCTGTTATTATTGTATGTTGTTGTTGTTGTTGACTTCAAGATCTTTTAAACAATAATAATTACACTTGGCATTTCAGGTTGTGCAGTCATTTTATTGTAATTTTAGATTTCAGCATTTGCTTAAATTTGCCAAGAGGGCCGGTGGTCTACGAAATTTCCTGGTAGATTCTTTGGTCCCACTCCACCCCTGAAGAGGATGAACTTTCCCACTGCATTACCATCCACTTCATACTTTTTTCTCAGTAACTGTTCCTTCTGAATTTATCTTCTATATCTTCTTTCTGCTCATTTTATAGTCTCTAAGGCAACGGTTCTCAACTGGTTTTACTTCAGGATTCATTTTTTACATTCATATCAAGTCTAATCACAGTGCTTAAATTTGTATCATATAAAAGTAATCTAAAATGTCCTTAAATCAAATATTAAAATGTACTATTAAGACTGACATTTATAACAACACAAAATATAGGGAAGCATTTTCTCCATATTTCTGGTTGATCTGTCTGTTATAAGTCTGATCTTTTGCTATTGAAACTACACTCATATATGGTTAGTGGCATTGTATTATTTGCTTTTAGCACTGAATTTCCCCTACTAATTCTGGTCGTATTCAACTTGAAATAAAGAACAAGATCTGGTACTGTTATGATGCAGCTACTTAAGGTTAATGTGACTTAAATCAGTGTAATTAGTGGGATAAGGTTTGGATGTTGTGTTAGTCAGTTTTATATGCATACAGTATTTCCACAATTGTATACGTATTTAAATGTTTTTATTTGTCTATCCCAAAAAAATAAAAAAATAAAGTCAAAACATGTATTGAGGAGACAGCTTACAAAGAATTGACCATGGTAACCATAAAACTATATTAGCCACAATTCATTAAACATGAGATGGCACAAAATAATAGAAATATTCCAAAATATTCTGTATTTATTTATTACAGAATACAGTGCTTAAGAAAACAATTATTTGTAATAATGCCAAATAGTGTTAGAGTGTATTTATTATCAACAGAAAAATTTAAGACAAATCGAAGACTATGTGATAACTATGATAGTGTGTGTGTGTGTGTGTGTGTGTGTGTGTGTGTGTGTGTGTGTGTGTGTGTGTGTGTGTGTGTGTGTGTGTGTGTGTGTGTGTGTGTGTGTGTGTGTGTGTGTGTGTGTACTTACTGTCTCTCCCCGGCAATCCTCTCTCTTTTTTTTCATCACATTTGTTGCATTCGCTGAAGTAGAGAAGGATGAACATGTCTATCATCACCCACACCAGAGAAGTGGCCAGCACCACCTTACAGTACGCAAACTTCCTCATCTTCACACCTGAAACGCACACAAACACGCACAGTATGTTACACACAAACACAGGTGACAAGAAAACACTTGAAAAGTTGCCAGTGATATTTCACACCTACAACCAGCAATCAGACACCATGGTTTAAACCATACAGAAACCTGTGACAGCGTACAGTATACCAGCCTGTTTTAAACACAACACTCAAGCAACAAACATAGTACATCTATACAAGCCTCGAAGTTGAGTAATAGCTTACCATAGACTGCTACCTGAAAAAGCTACAAACACAGACACTTTATCATCTTCACACCAAAATAAAGCTGAGGTTTTCCAAAGAGACCATAGAGTGGACATATTCTCACATTTTATACTTTTCCCTAAAGTCCATGGATAAAGTAATGGTTTCTTGTATAAATTGTAATAAATCTTGTAGAACAGCTTTGAGAAACAGTCTGTTTTTGCTAACGTATCTTTAAGACACATGTAAATGACCTGTTATAACAGCCTAAGCTCTTTGCATGTGAAGGAACAACACCACCACCAATTTACTGAATACTTGAACAGACTTCGATATGTAAATGTATGGGTGGGGGTGTAATCTAAAACATTACATATTTTAATGTATTCACTAGCCTACATCATAAATCGTAAATGACCTATTTTTACATCTTAATTTCAAATAAATGGTCTTGAAGGACTGGGTGGGAATATCTGCGTTGTGCACATTATATATTTCTCCATATAGTACATCAAGCATTTTTATATAAAAAGAGTCAGAAAAATCCATTGTTCCATTATTTTCTGTGACCTCCGTTAAGGGCAAACAACTCAAGCAACGAACGGAAAATGCTAATAAGACAATTGACTCAAAATAGCCTACCACATTAGCAGATGATTCAGAGTAATTATTCCAAAAACTGCTCAAACAGAATCTCAGATTTGACCTTTGCCCTATTGGTGGGTGCAAATTCCGTTCGTTAACAGGGTTTCTTTAATCCAGCCATCTGCCTTCATTAATGAACTGGAAATGAATCTTTTATTAGCCAACTAGAAATGCAATGAGAAAAAGAGAGAGATGAAGAAGAAATGAAAGGGAAGGAAGGATGATGTTCCTATGGGAGGTGAGCAGTGTGTGATATGCTTTGATAAAGGAGAGGTCATTATAGCGTAATTACATGGCATCACCAATCACTAAGAACTTGAAGCTCCAGTGAATCACTACAAAATCAAACTAGTCCTAAAAATTCAAAACGAATTTGTAGAGCATAATCCTTCTCTACAAATCTTCATTCAGTAAATGTGTGTGTAAAAGTATGTCATATACTGTATATACTACAGGTAAAAAAAAAAGTATTTACAGGTCAAAAATAACCATTTCTTTATGTGGCATCCTATGACACTCAAAGAAACAACAGGATAGTTCACCCAAAAATGTATGTCATTCAAAACATGTATGGCTTTCTTCTGTGGAACACGAAACAAGATATTTTGAAGAAGGTTCAACTGTTTTTGTCCATAAAATGGAATGTCATTGTGGTTCAAAACAACATTGGACACACAGACCTTCATATATGGACAAAAAAACAAAGAAGAAAGAAAGTCACACAGGTTTGGAACAACATTTATTTATTCCAGTCCATTACAGACTCTCTTGTGCTGCATGTTTGAGTAGGAGGCTGTCTAGCACACTGCAGTTGACAAAAAACAAACCTGAAAGCCTCTCCTCAGTGACTCTCTCTCTAGAGAGCCGTACCAAACTTCTGTCATTGTCTCCGTCCAACTGTATCTCTAGAGTTTGAAGTGTGTGTGTGGGGGGGGGGGGACAAAAAGCCATCAAAAGGCAAAAAAAGAAACATTGACCACTGCCATCCTGTCACTTCCTTATTTTCTGGCCCACCCATTAATCAAAGTTAAATGGCACACTTTTAGGATTCACAAAATCTCAAAAACACTCTTTGAAGTGTGTACAAAACTTGCTACTTTAATTAAATTTACAAGATAATGAATGTGGTAACATGACCTGACTCTGTTTAGGGAATGACAAAATAATTAATATGTACTTTTTATTAGTTTTATTTATTTATCCATATATGACCATTTATATCGTGTCACATAATACTTTAAAAATCATTCTAATATGAATATATGGTGCTGAAGAATTATTTCATATATATATTTTATATATGTCATATATATATATATATATATATATATATATATATATATATATATATATATATATACATATATATATATATACATATATATATATATATATATATACACATATATATATATATATATACATATACATATACATATACATATATATATATATATATATATATATATATATATACACACACTCACCTAAAGGATTATTAGGAACACCATTCCAATACTGTGTTTGACCCCCTTTCGCCTTCAGAACTGCCTTAACTCTACGTGGCATTGATTCAACAAGGTGCTGAAAGCATTCTTTAGAAATGTTGGCCCATATTGATAGGATAGCATCTTGCAGTTGATGGAGATTTGTGGGATGCACATCAAGGGCACGAAGCTCCCGTTCCACCACATCCCAAAGATGCTCTATTGGGTTGAGATCTGGTGACTGTGGGGGCCATTTTAGTACAGTGAACTCATTGTCATGTTCAAGAAACCAATTTGAAATGATTCGAGCTTTGTGACATGGTGCATTATCCTGCTGGAAGTAGCCATCAGAGGGATGGGTACATGGTGGTCATAAAGGGATGGACATGGTCAGAAACAATGCTCAGGTAGGCCGTGGCATTTAAACGATGCCCAATTGGCACTAAGGGGCCTAAAGTGTGCCAAGAAAACATCCCCCACACCATTACACCACCACCAGCCTGCACAGTGGTAACAAGGCATGATGGATCCATGTTCTCATTCTGTTTACAGCAAATTCTGACTCTACCATCTGAATGTCTCAACAGAAATCGAGACTCATCAGACCAGGCAACATTTTTCCAGTCTTCAACTGTCCAATTTTGGTGAGCTCGTGCAAATTGTAGCCTCTTTTTCCTATTTGTAGTGGAGATGAGTGGTACCCGGTGGGGTCTTCTGCTGTTGTAGCCCATCCGCCTCAAGGTTGTGCGTGTTGTGGCTTCACAAATGCTTTGCTGCATAACTCGGTTGTAACGAGTGGTTATTTCAGTCAAAGTTGCTCTTCTATCAGCTTGAATCAGTCGGCCCATTCTCCTCTGACCTCTAGCATCAACAAAGCATTTTCGCCCACAGGACTGCCGCATACTGGATGTTTTTCCCCTTTTCACACCATTCTTTGTAAACCCTAGAAATGTGTGCGTGAAATGCGTGAAAATCCCAGTAACTGAGCAGATTGGGAAATACTCAGACCGGCCTGTCTGGCACCAACACCCATGCCACGCTCAAAATTGCTTAAATCACCTTTCTTTCCCATTCTGACATTCAGTTTGGAGTTCAGGAGATTGTCTTGACCAGGACCACACCCCTAAATGCATTGAAGCAACTGCCATGTGATTGGTTGATTAGATAATTGCATTAATGAGAAATTGAACAGGTGTTCCTAATAATCCTTTAGGTGAGTGTATATTATATATATATATAATTTTTTTTAGTTTTTTTTTTTTTTAAGGCCAGCACTAGCGTTTTTGGTCTTTTTCACAAAAATGTCAAGGCTCCCAGAATTTTTTGTTGTTTGAATATCTGAACATGCAATATATCAAAAATAAATAATAGACCCTCTGCTTTTAAACAAAAAAATATTCATTATTTTGAATCAACACTTGAATGTAAGCGAATTTCATAAAAAAAATTAAAAAAAAAAATCTTTTTTTTTTCAGCATAAAGCTGAGAAAATCACGTAGAAAGAGTATATCGAGTCCATCAACAACCCCAAAGCTTCACAGTCTTATGGCATTTCCTCTTTCGACATTTCTTTCAGTAATTAGGCATTTTGATTTATATGCTGTTTATTGTTGATGATCACATTGTTTTTACATATGAGATCACTACTTCTTTGCCTGTGTTTTGATCTGGAGATACTGTATTCATTCAGGAGATGCATAATAGCGCCCCTACCTTATAGCAGTGATAACACAGAAAGCCGTAAAAACTCGTCATTGGCAGGGAAGCGTTTTCTCATAAATGACGAGATTTAATTTATTAAAAACAAAATGTTACTAACTCCAAACTCGAACTGTAAAAAAATACATATGTATTTTTTGTTTATAAATATACTGTATTACTCTAGGACAGGTTAGTAATTACATCTATCTAAGTGTCAGTGTCTGTGCGCTAATATGCGCAGGTGCGACTATTAAGAGATAAACGACATAAACATGAATGTCAGACAGAACGGAGCAGTACGATGTTAAAGTAGTCAAAGCCTTTCCAAAATCTTCTGGCATCTAATGTCTCTGAGGGGGTCTCACCAGCATTCAAAGAGTTTGTGTGTGTTGAGCTCAAGGTTATGACTGGCACAGCAGTAATGCCACTGTTCTCGTGGCCCTCGTCCATCACAGTGGCAACGCCAAAGGCCCCTGCCCACGCCAGCTGGACGAGACATTCATCACCGTGACAACAGACACACACACACACACACACACACCTGAGTGAGCACAGGCCTGAAAGATGAAAACAGACACACATCTCCCTAGTGCAACCGGCCCACAATAGCAAAGTGTGACATCATTAACCTAAACTAAATAGGCCTATCACATAAAAAGAACTATTACAATATGTCATTCTACGGATAAAAATGGATGAACATACAATACCATCTAATCTCTTTACAAAACAGTTTGAATAAAATCTATCTTCACCCTCCTGTTCTCTTACACACAGTCCTTTTGTTCCATTCACCCATACTATATGTGCAAAACACACTTCCTTGGACAAACACCATTGTCTTATAAGCAGTGGACAGTAATTTTTTCTCAGGGTGATGTATGTAAAATAATATTTGCATGACTGTGATATAGCTTGAGCATCCGCATAGCAATTAGGTAATGTGAGAACGTTGTGACAATTTTATTCATAGAGGTAACAACACACACACACTGATGCCAGATACAGCTATCACTCTTCTTCTAAGTGCTTAATCTAGTTATGTAAACACAAGAGTTTGTGACAAGCAGTGATCAGTATTTCAAAACAACTTTTGGTGCAATTCAGAGAGGCCAACTTGGATGGGAATTAAAGAACCACATGAACCTGGTGTTTTTAAAAAAAACTGCAGGTAAATTCAGAAAAACAGATTTCTGATTCCGACAGCAATTAAATCTCTAGCACCTGTAAAAGCTGTAACGGCATCGAGTGCCCTTATAAACAATCACCATCCGAAGAGAACTACAAAGTATAACATTACTTCCTCAATGCAAGTTCTGCACCTGCAACACCCTTAGCAAATATCAGAGCGGGACTGTGATTGTTCTTTTAAGGTTTTGAGTTTCACTTCCTGTGTTACTTCCTGCAAGGGCTTCTTAACATGTTCACGTAATGCAATATTCATGCTGTGTCTGATACTGAGACATATGGGCAGGCACACCACCTGTGTGTGTCACATGCTGGTGGGGGGGGGGGGGGGGGGGGGATTCTTGTTCAACACGCCACACACAAACAGGAATATGAGTTAGCCTTCGATCATACAAACAAATCAAGTACATAAAAAGGGGGGGAAAAAGGGACACAAGAAGAGTGAAAGACAGAAAACAGTCACAAGCTAAAGCAGAGAGCCTCTTAACAACTCTGGCTGGCAGGAAAACAGATGGGCGCAGAAACCCGCTCACTTGCTCGCACCCCTGGTCACATCACGCACACACATCGAGATGTGAGACGGGAGCGTAATTAACTTTCTTTGACTGTTGCCGTCTGTTAGAGAAAAGCAAATTAAACCCCTACAGCATCTCCTTATTCCTTTTCACAGTCCCTCCATCTTTCTCTCCACGCCTCCACCTCTGTTATCTCCCTTTCGAAATGTTTCGGTTAAGTTCTCCTATTCCAGACACACACTAGCACAATGGAGAAAAGAGAAAATGTCATCTGAGAATGTGATATCTCTGCGAAAGCCACTGTATCTCCTCATGCACTATTTATATCAAATATACATAAAGAAACAGACAGATAGAACAACACAGTTGTAATCAAAATAATTCAACCAAATCAGGTTTATTGAAAAAAAAAAGCAGACTTTCAGCTGTTTGCAATGAACAAATCAAACAAAAGTAATTGAAATAGCTTAACACAACAAATGTTTCAAGTGGTTTCCCTAAATTCAACTGAACATTTAACTTTTAATGACTTCTGCAGTCTCAAAATTATTTAACCGCTTCATGGCCTGCATCTTTTGTACTAAGTAGAACACCCTTTTGCTGTTATGACCAGCTGCAAACAGGATGTATAACCCGACACCAGCTTCTAGTAGCGTTTCTGAGGAATCTTAGCCCATTCCTCATGAGCAATGGCCTCCAGTTTAGTAATATTCTTCTGCAACCGCCCCCTTCAAACCCAACCAGAGATTTTCAATGGTGTTCAAGTCAGGTGACTGTGATGGCAACTGTAGAATCTTCCAGGAATTCGTCTGCAACCAAGCCTTGGTGGAATCTGAAGTATGCTTAGGATCATTGTCCTGTTGGAAGGTCCAATGACGCCCAAGCTTCAGCTTCCTCATTGACGGCATGACGTTTTCTCCTAGTATTTCCTGATACTTAAATGAATCCATCTCGTCTTCCACACACTGCAGGTTTCCAGTGCCAGATGATGCAAAGCAGCTCCAGAGCATCACTGAGCCACCAACATGCTTAACTGTAGGCAGTGTTCTTTTCAGCATATACTTCGTTCTTCTTTCTCCAGACATACCGCTGATCCATAGGGCCGAAATGTAAATGTAAATATAAAGAATGAAAGATAGCTTGACAGACGGACAGAACAATATGAAGTTCCATTTTCACAGATAGAACAATATAAAAGAACCATAGACAGAACAACAAACAAAACAATATATAGGAACCATAGGCAGAACCACAGACAGAACGACAGATAGAATGACAAACAAAACAATATAAAGAACGACAGATAGAACGACAAACAAAACAATATGAAAAAATGACAGACAGACAAAAACTAGACGGACGGACGGACATACAGACAGATAGATAGATTGGATTGCAAGTCTGTTCCTCAGAGCCTCAGAGTTCCTTTTTTTTTCATTCGTGAAAAACTCAATATGGCGTCTACACTTAGTACAGTCAAAACTCCATTTGCACACTCAGTTCATGCAGGTCTTGACTTCAGTTCGACATTGAATTATGCATATTAGATTAGTCCATCCCAAACAGCAGCCGGATAAACCAATTACAAGGTTGATGGTATTACAGTACGAATGGGTCATAAAAATCGAACGGGCTATGCTTTATCAGATTTCAGCTCAACTAACATGCGTGGTAACTGCAGGAGCGCACATCCACGCTGCATTGAAGAACAGAGCGCATGCAGCGTCCAAACGCTCTGGGTGGGTAATAGTCATCTGACACAGCTCTATTTTTGTGTGCATATGATCCGTGTGTGATGTGATTCCAGTCTTTTTCAATTTGTATGCTTGTCAGTTCAAGTTAAATATGCATTATGTACACTGAGGATCATGATTAAAATATATGCAACTTCTCGGAGATGAGTTTTGCATGCTTACAGCGTGTTATGCTTTGGTGAACAACACACAACCTTGGCAAGAAACTCCTTCTAAGTCAATACTGTAAATACCTTGGCATTTAACACACTAAATACAATTAGCACTACTACTCAAAAGGCACTTTCCTGCTGCTAAGTGCACACTTCGCACATAGTTGGCACATTTAGGGATTCTTCTATTTTAGGATTAAAACACACAGTTAACACTTCATTGTTTGTAGGGTCGAATTTAGATGTGCATAGAACAGGGGTACAGTTTTGCGGTCTGTGTTAGACTCAGTTATAGGAAGGTCAGGGCCATCAGAACATGGGAATGAGGAATAACATTGAATAATTGGACTGAATTTCAGGCACTGTCCCTCCAGAATCACACTTTGATCAAATACTCTATAGAATTCACATTGTTTTTGGTACTGGTACCAGGCTTAACCTTGCCAGGATATATATCCAAACATAATACAATCATTTAATTAATAAATTCTTAAAAAAAACAATGGTAAAACAAAGCAAAACAAAAACCATGTGTTGTCTAATGCACATTTGAAAGACCAGTTATGGCCTTCCATCTTAGCTTTTATAATAGTTTTTGTCCCATAAATATTTCACATTTGCTAAAACGTATCCTCTTCATACTGTACATAGTTTCTCCGAAAGCACAACATAGCAACAAAAACCACTACAGCACTTTCCCAAACACCTGTAGCACTTCAAAAAATCATTTGCATAAATGGTGATGAATGGATTTGTTGGGATAGATGTGCAAAGTAGGCCGATGCTTCAGTGACAAATTAGTGTCCCGTGAAATACGACAGCATTACAATTCTAGCTCTAAAAACACATTGTAAATGAATAAATACATTTCAGCATTAATAAATAATATTTTTTTTTACTTTAATAAAAAATAATAAATGTTACCTCACCATCAAATCAGCATATTAGAATGATCATGTGAAACTGAAAACTGGAGTAATGATGCTGAAAATTCAGCTTTGCCATCAACAGGAATAAATTACATTTGAAAATATATTAAAATGAAAACCAGTTATTTAAAATGGCAAATAATATAATTTTACAATATTACTGTAAGAGCCATTATGCTCTATTTATAATATGTTGTAATTCCACTGTTAGACACTGGGTGGGGAGTGGTTTTTAATAGGTATCTGGGTAGCTGAAGAGATGAAATCTGCGTTTTGGCATCGGAACTGTGACAAATAAAGGGATAAATGCAGTACTGGACTGGAAGCGTCTTGTTTGAATCTCACGTGTCAGAAATAATCCTACAACACCTCTTAAGTGACCTCACCTCATTGTTGCTACAATTAATTTTTACTGTATTTTAATCAAATAAATGCAGTCTTGTTGAGCATAAGAGACTGCTTTCAAAATAACAAAAAACCCTAACCCCAGTGTATTTCATTTATATCAACAAAAAAAAATAAGTATCGACAATTCAGAGTTGTTTAAAAAAAAAAGAGAGAGGAAAATTACTTTAGAGATGAACAAACATTTAAATAGAGAACCAAATAAATCTCACATAATGTAGAAACACAAGCCACCTACTGTGAGAGCAAAAAAAAAAAAAAAAGACTGATTTGGACAGACTCCAAGTCTGAGAGAGAAAAGTTTCCTGAAATGATATTTCATCAGATATTCAGGAGAGTTGTTAAAAAATGTTCAAGATGTGGAGGTTCATGACTGTGTCTGTGTGTGTGTGTGTGTGTGTGTGTGTGTGTGTGTGTGTGTGTGTGTGTGTGTGTGTGTGTGTGTGTGTGTGTGTGTGTGTGTGTGTGTGTGTGTGTGTGTGTGTGTGTGTGTGTGTGTGTGTGTGTAATGATAAAACATCAAAGAAAAAAATCAGCAGGACGGAGCTGCCAGACTTCGTTTCATAATTAACACAAAAGCGAGATACAGTCCTGCATAATGAACTCTCTGTGAATGACAGCAAAAGAATCGCGGCTGTTTAACGGACCCAGACCAGTTATCACAGCGAGCTTAAGTCTCCTAATGACTCCTGCAGAGCACGTCCAGCTCCTGCTCTATAGAGACATTCAAGTCTGTGTAAAACTTCTGCTATCAGTTTTGTGTGGGAGTCACTTCTGTCTGAAACATCTGTTTCTGCTACTCATCTTTGCTTTTTGTAGTTCAGATATTACATACTTTGACAACACATAAATGTGTGTGACCGTGTTAAAGAGTAACAAGGCAAAAAGTAGTGATGTTACCAACTTAAAGCAGCACTCAGTAGCTTCGGGATTTCTTCGCTGTATTCTCGCTTTTTGCTCGCAGGTTTCTCTCTAGAGCTCCCCCCACAGCTTCGGAATAGATATTTGACAACACTGTTGTAAAAACTCGTTGGTGATTCTCAGACACCTGAGGCTAATAGATCAACGACATCAAAGCAGATGGGACATTCTTTAAAACGTCTTCTTCATTCGGGTTCGGACAGCGTGAGGGAGCGCAATAATGACAGCATTTTAGCAGATTTCTTTTGGCCGTAAAGCAATTGTTTACATCGCGAGACCTGATATCACGCAAGACTTCCTGACGCAGTGGCCGGCGGCCCGCCGGCTCAAAGTTGCAAGTGCGTATTTTCCGCTCACGGGCACCAGGGGGGTGCGAAACGACCACCATTCAACCCGAAATAAGTAATATAACCATTCCAATGACTCCGAACAGGGGCGTCATGCAAGCCAAAATTCTGGGGGGGCACAATCTGAGACGTTGCAATTGTTTTCTGACGGGTGATATGGATCATGTTAGGAGGGGTCAGGGGGTTTCTCCCCCTGAAAATTTTTAAATTCTGGCTGCTAAACATACCATTTCAATGCAGTTTGGGAGGGACAGAAATACCTCAACGGAGCTAGCAGCAGCCCTCCTCTATCTGAGGACTAAGTTAAAGTATCTATTTTGTAAGTTTATGTAAAAGACAGGTTGATGAAAGAACTGTAAGCTCAAATTCAAAAGCTTTTGAAGTCTACTTCATTAAACCATGTTTACACACACACTTACTGTACACTTAGGCCTACTACACATTATTTTAAAAACAGTACCATTGCGGTTTTTATGTTATGATAATTGGTATGTGACCTAAGAACGATCTTACATTAAAGGTATAAAGGTGCTGAGGTCTGACTTTGTGGTGCTCTTAAATTAAGTTATTTTAATATTAATATGTGATGAAGGACTTTGAAAGAAGTTTGACAGATTTCAGTGCTGAATAAGGTTAACACTACCCCGTTTATTTGAAAATGGTTAATATTTGACAGAAATGTAAAAAAGTAATCAAAACCGATCAGATAACGTTACTATGGCTTTGTATGGCAGTAACGTTAGCCAACTAGTTTACGGTTAGACTAGGCTAGCTATCGATAACGTTACACTGACACAAGTTAAGTTAATGCTCTGAATTCGCAGCTAATATCAAATCCATAACTTTTTGATCAAGTTAAAATTTCCAGGTCAACCACAAATAATCCCACTACCTTTTAATATCATCCGATAACTAATTCAATGCCGATTTGTTGCTTTGCCCACTTACCACTTCAAGACCATCTGTAAAACATTGCCAGCTCAACGTGCGAGACGAGTGAGTTGCTTGAACATACACAGCAAAGATTCGCGTAGCGCTCTAGATTTGATATACACAGACACCATATTAGGAAAAAGGGGCGGGCTGATGCATTGCTGACCGATTTATTACACATCCAGAAGAATACATTTGAGTCGTTATAGGCTCTGGTATATTATGGAGCATAATAGGAATAAAGTTGTGACAAAAAAATTATCAGGGAGGAAAAATCTGAGGGGGCACGTGCCCCCTCACTTTGAATGGGCATGACGCCACTGACTCCGAAGCTGTTCAGTTAAGGTAAAAAAAGTTACTTAGTTCACCTTTAAGTATATATATGCTATTATTATATTAGGTGTGTAACGGTACGTGTTCATTCCGAACGGTCACAGCATGGACGTCACGGTTTGGTGCATACAGTCAGAAGACGAATACAGTCAGTCAAAGGCGATCTACACTACAATCCAGAAAGGAACGTGAGCAGTAATGCAACACTGTTTGCTAACCACCACAACAGGAAAAAGAGCAGAAGAAGAAGAGACTATCTATGCACCAACCCAAAACGAGATCTCGCCATTGGCGAGTTCAGATGGCACGCAAGAGCTTTCTAGTAGTCTATTCGCTGATTTTCGATTAATTTATCCACTAACTTCACGGAAAGGAAACTGGGATGTTTGTTTTCTTTACTTTGCAAAAGCACAATGTTTTGTTTTTATTGGGAGTACAGCCTTTACAGTTTCAAATGATACTCTTATCTGTATGACCATAAATGACGGAGTATTTTAGGTTGTTTCCGCTGTTATGAGACAAAATCATTTGGCATTTGAGTCGTGGAAGTCTCACTGCTACAGTCCAGTGATGAAATATGTGCGTCCTGGAAATGGGAAGCCTCAGGTGCCGCTTCACTCACAGACACATCGTTGAAAGGTGAGTAGGCTGGTTTTCTCCTCTCTCATCTTTTCTGTGATTTCTTGAAAAAGCTTAATACTCAACTGTGCATCCGCCACTGTCACTCTCATGTGCAAAGAAAACTATTCTCTAAGTATTGTTTTTCATTATTCTATTTATTTTTTACAAGAGATGCTTTTCAGTTTTGTAGCTGATTGTGACCAACAACCTTTTTTTTTTTTTTTTACCAGCAATACAAAAAAATATGACCTGCTTAGTGCTTAATACACTAAAGGAGTCTGAACTGTACCTCAGGGGGACTAAATGCCGCTAGGTGGAACAAACTGTAATTTGCACTACTGTCTGTTAAAAATAAATGAAAAGAAACCTAGCATTGGGGATTTGTTGCTTTTTCCTGTTGTATCCAGTATTTAAACAACACACACACAAACCTTGTTTCATTTTGAGATAGCGATCACTGAAAGTAAAGATAACTTGCAGTTATGCAAGTGAGATTACATGTTGAACCACTTTGACTGATTCAGAGAGTTCGTTCAATGAAGGATTCATTATACTGATTCAAACTGAAACTTTCTGAATGATCATTAAAATAACCACATTTGTTTGGGTAATACTGGTTGCTAGGTATGTTTTGTTTATTCGCGTGCATCTCAATAGAAAGACGTTCTTTCTTGCAATTATTCAGTGGCACAGTTCCTTTACACACTTAATTCTGACTACAAGCTTACAACTCAAATAACCACTGGTGTGCGAAGGGCACTGTGTGTGTGTGTGTGTGTGTGCAGACTCATAACCAAACATGATCTATATGCAGTATGAAAAATTTCCAATCCATCCTGATTCCTGACATAGTAAAATCTAATGTCCTTAAATAAACATACCACAAAATCCAAAGTCAGCACTTGAGCAAAAACAGATAAAGAAAGTAACTATAACAGGATCCCCGTTTTCAGAGGTCTGCAGTATTTCCCAGAATGCAACAATAGTGCACAATGTAACAGTCTAATTTCAGAAACCGGTAGAAAGGGGTGATGTCACTGACTCTGAGACAAAGTACGAGCCTGTGAGGTGTGTGTGTGTGTGTGTGTGTGTGTGTGTGTGTGTGTGTGTGTGTGTGTGTGTGTGTGTGTGTGTGTGTGTGTGTGTGTGTGTGTGTGTGTGTGTGTGTGTGTGTGTGTGTGTGTGTGTGTGTGTGTGTGTGTGTGTGTGTGTGTGTGTGTGTGTGTGTCAAGGGGCTTGAAATAGACGGACATGGTGAACAGAAAACTCTCAAGGCTTCATGTTTCTATTCTCAGCTAAAAAAAGAAATGCTTTCCTACTTTTTGGGTTTAATAAATTATCATCATAAAAAGAGGAAAGTAAGAGGACATAATCACGATCTCACAAAGAAACTGAGGGAGGTCCATTTTAAGTCTGATAGTGTTGATGGAGCATCTACACTGAAATGTCAAATTTGGTGTAGTAATCGGACTGAGATACGGTTCCCCAAAGCCCGTGTTTGCAACTTCCTCTTCCTCTCACAGATGATTACATGCCTCGAGCACAGGCTCTTTCAAACCAGCACAACTAACAAGCTACACACACACACAAAGACTCACAAAAGAACGGAAAAAAGGGTGACGGAGATGGAGGGAGCTGTGATGCAAAAACTGCACCCAGTGCAGAAAACAAACACAAATTGATTACCAATGCAAAGCCCGGCAGAAACAACAAGTACAATTAAATACTTCAATTTGCAATCATTCAGCCATTTTGTGGTGTAACCCAGATCAATATGCATTACTGTCTATTTAAAGTTTAGACTGCTATGCACACACATTGTTTAAAGAAAAGAAAACAATGACCACATTTTCACGTGGCATACTACATGTGTATACACTGTTGGACAAATTAAAGTGTTTAAAGATATTACATTTTTTTTAAAGTCCACAGGGCCAAAAGAGCCCAGAAGTTGAAGAAACATCTAGTTACGTAAATTTACACACAAAAAATGCCAGCATTACATGTGGAAAGATTGCAATAGAGTTCTTCCCTTTCAGACACTATGTGTGAACTGCTTCATTGTCACACTAAATTACCTATGCATTGTGAGTAAAACTGAGCTGATATTAATTCACACTTTATATAATAAAGAATAATTACATAATGGCATAATTGTCTGCTGCATATTCAGTGCGTACCTGTTGAACTGAGGTCAGAGAGGGTGAAGGAAGGCGGTCTCGTATCCTACAGCGCAGGGGCTCCAGATGAGGGGAGGAGCTTGAGGTCCCGCCACAGAAACCTGTTACTCACGCATGCTCCCTGTAACAAACAAAGTCGACTGTTAGGGGAATTACACTCTGTAACAGTAACACTACATTAACCACACATTTATTAGTGATAAGTACACTATACAGTATAGAAGCTGAGCTGATTAATCGGCTGATTTTTGACCAACTTGAGATTATTACTTCAGCAGATAATCCTTCAGTCAATAGTTCAGTCAATGAATAATTCACGTTTTTAAGTTGAGTAAATATTAAAATAAGCATACACCACATACAAACACATAATCCCTTGTTTATGTGTGTTTGTCTCTAAATACCTACAAAATGATTCCTTTTTCATAAGATGTCCCACATCTTCCTTTTAAAAAAGGTTTCAAGAGAAATAATGATTAAGTTCCAGACTCATGGGAAATCAAAAATCGCTTTATGAAAATGAAGCAGCCGCATTTAGCGTTCTGCATGTAAATCTATCAAATGTAAAACAGAGGGAAGTCATGATTGGAAAAGACTGCATGACTATTTCAGACAGCCTCTTCTCCTCTAAGTTAGTGGTCTTTCCACACTAATGTAATATTTTCCTATCCTTCAATACCTCCTTCTCATGATTATCAACTGAAGTGTTTGTGTGAGAGTGCATGGTGTGTGAGTTTGTAGAGATGATGCCATCCAAATCATTTGTTCCAGGTTATTCTCCTATATGTGGCTCAGGCATACTGCATTCTGAGCTAAGATGAATAAAAGATCAGCATGCAGCTCAACATTTCTTTTAGACGGAGAGTGACACTCGCACACACATTGGCAGTGAGGTCTTGAGCGAGGTGGTGGTCACTGAGCCGCTACGCTTTATCAAAAGCACTTCTCTAATCCTTCAAACATTGTACAGGCCTTTCCACAGTCCACCACACAACACACACCACATCAAAACGCAGAGACTGTGTTTGTTAGACAACTTCCCAAAAACCTGAATGTGTTTTTGAGGTGTGTGACACTGCTAGTGCTAGCGCCTTTCCCAGGAGCCATGGTAACTGCTGCTAGGTGAACAAAGGCCCAATTAAAGACTCTCATCTACTGTGGGCAGGTAACTACGACAACAAACAGTCTTTATATCCTCCACAAAATTCAGACACACATGCACATATTGTAGCATTTTATTTTAGTTCACTTATTAGTCAGTTTCTTGTAATGATTGTAGTTTTAAATGACTTTTTTTTACTATAAAAACTACACAAATTCAAACTATCATTCGAAATAATTATATATGAATTACATGTTGTTTATTAGCATTACTCAGAATTTAATGTACTTTATCATTAGTCTGTCCATTTTCACCAGTATGGTGTGGATAAAACGATTTACAAAGTAAACAACTTAGCGTTCTCTACGATTCTCTTAACGTTCACGCTATCATTTTTAACACCGAACCTAAAAAAAAAAAAAACACGCTTTTATGACGTATATTTTGCGACGGAACTTACCGAAACACCAAAACAATGCTCTATGCTGGGCTAAGGAGGAGACGCGATTCTGATGCCTGTACTGAACGGCAACATCACGACTATGGCGAGAAAAAACAGGTATGCGTGAACATTCTGTCCTTTTAAGATTAGACCCTAAAAAGGACAGAATGTTCATGCATACCTGTTTTTCATTTTTTTTTTTACATTTGTTTACTTTGCATTTTCGTGTAGGCCTACTGTGTTTTATTCTATTTATATGTTCAGTTTTTTTAGTTACAAGAAAAAGTCATTAAACCTGTTATAGCACGACAACACTTTTTTTTTTTTGCAACTTATTTTAATATCGTGATAATATCGTATACCGTGATAAAAGCTTCAGCAATTATCGCAACATGAAAATTTGATACCCGTCACAAGCCTTATTTATTATAACAGCAAAATGAAACTGAAACGTGAAATGTGATATTTAAAAATAAACTTGGGCTAACATGCATCTTTCATTTGGCACACATTTAAATGTGTGTGTTTTGAGCATGATCTGCGTGCTTGGCACTAACTGCATTAATAAGACGCTTAGGAATAGAAGTTGCAGGACATTTCAGATTGTAAAAAAACACGTCTTAAAAAAGATTTTAAAAAAGATTACAGATGCACAAAATATTAGCACCATATCTGTTACTGGTCTTTATAAGGAAACGTTTACATTTTTCAATTTCAAAAAGTATACTTACTATACTTGGTATAATTTCTATCTTTTCTTTTCTTTTATGTGTATCTTTTCTATAATTCATATTTCTAACTTCCTGTTTATTGTGAAATACGTTAACACAGGACAGAAATGTATGTTTATCAAACCATTTTTTAAGCATTTAAGACTTATTTGCAAATGACCTTCAACTGCCTGTGAAATGAGTCCAACTGCTGAACACTGAATTGGCAGTCGTATTTAAATATGCTGATAATTACCATGACATGTCCTAAATGATCTGTTTGCATATTAATTTCCATAAACGGTTTCAAAATGGAGGACTCGGGTGGAGTTTCGTTTTTTCGGACACGTCTACATGATAGATCACTCTGTTGTATTTCAAAAGAGTAAGGAAAATCACTTTTCCACGATATGCCCCTTTAAACATACATTTTCATAAACAAAATAATGTAAATGGTTCATAAATGATAAGGCTAATGCCAGCCTCACTTCCTCCCTCATATAAGGCTTTGTAAATCTCTCTTTGTAGAGAACCACTAACAAAAGTAATCAGTATAAAAATGTGTAAGGCAAATGACCAGACACAAAACCACACATGGACATGCTGAAACATGCTACTATTCTGTGTATTTCAGCAAATAAAATGTTCTCAGGCAGACAGTGCACACACACACACACACACGCCCTCTCACGCAGCATGTCTGCCCTTTATTTTCACTGAACACAAAAGAAACCACAAAAAGGAACTAACATGAACCCTCTAGCAAACACACACATATAATAAAACACTAAGGTGACACTGTGTTTCTCAATAAAGATCAATTCACTTTTCAACAGCAAGGGCTCCTGGACTACATTGCTCACAAAAGCACTTACTCTTCCCTCTTTAACACTTTATCACCCTCAGAGAGCTGCACTCCTCAGGTGAGCTGACTCGCTGCCCTATTAACACACATTATCTCACTCACACACACAAAGCAACACCTGCTGTGACACATATGTAAACGTCTGTATCAGTATAATTCCAAATTAGACAGTAAAGTCAATTAAATATACTATAATCTAATATACTACATTGGGTATATCCATCCAATACCATATCAAGAAAAAAATAGATAGGCCTACATATTTTAAAATTCTAAATGTAAATTTATATTTATAATACGTTTACTACCGTGTTGGGGAAAGATACTTTTAAAAGTAATGCATTACAATATTGAGTTACTCCCCCCCAAAAAAAAGTAACTAATTGCGTGACTTAGTTACTTTTTACTTTTGCGTTAGTTTTTCTTACCTGGGCTGGGCTTGCTTGTTTGTTTTTTAATAACAATAAAAAAGTTATATTTTTGGCAAATGTTAAGGCCCTTTCACACCAAAAATGAAATGAATAAGCCTAAGGTTGAAGGAAATGCATATTTACGCCTGTACAGTAGAGGGCGCTGCTCAAACAAACCTTTCAGAGGCTGTTATTCTTGATTAAAGAACAATAGGATACAGGAAAAGGAAGTTCAACACTCTTATTACTAAATATAATCTAAAGTAATTTTTGCTTATTAGTATGGTTGAATTGGATCATTGAAGGTCAGCAGCAAAGACATTGGTTAATAAAGTGAGATTAAATACATAAAGTATATTTGTGTAATTTAAAGGTGCTCTAAGTGATGCGACACGTTTTTTAGGCCCAAACATTTTTTGTCACATACAGCAAACATCTCCTCACTATCCGCTAGCTGCCTGTCCCCCGAACACACTGTAAAAAAACGCGGTCTCTCTAGACACCACAGGCTCCACAACCGGCAATAAAAACAAACTGGGCTCACCCGCACCACGAAACACAACAAACAGTGCTCCAGCCAATCACCGACAAGATGCATTGGAGGGTGGGGTTTGGGGGGTTAGTGCGCGTACACATGAAGGGGGTGTGGAGGAGAGACGAGAGAGAAGCATGAAGAGGGAAGTTTGAATTATGGCCGACACACGACCAAAGAGACTACGTTTCGATGAACAAATTGCAAAGAAGAGGGACAAGGATAAGGGACAAGGATAAGGAACGCGTAAAGTCCCGAATTTACATCGGAAAAACCCTCGAAATGTGGCGAGAACTCCACCGGCAGAAGGGCTTCCAATCCAACATAGTTACTCTGTTTTTGCAGAACAGGTAAATCCATTTTTCTTTCTAAACTGACGTTCATGTTCGCCAAACCAACACAAGGATGTAATAAGCTAGAACTATGCAGTCAGCGTTAGCTTTGGTGAATACAACATGTATGTTTCTAGCAGCTAGCGATCAATCTCTATTGTAAATGATCAAGCAAATTCACAGTAGGGCGACAATTTGTGTGAATGACTGTTTTCACCCACGGTTTGTTATGAATTTGAATGTTCATTTATAGGCTATTGACAACTTTGACTACATTTGTTTACGCCGCCGCCGTTGTTTATGCTCACTGGGAAACGCGAAGCTAACGTTATCTTGCTATTATTGCGTCCTTTTATGGGAGCTATAGTTATAACCTCAGGTGGCGAAACGATTAAGATAATGTTTCTCTTTTTCTGCATTCTGTACTGCAATATATAAAAGCATTTATCTAACTTGGCGACATTACACATTGAATGAAGTATCAGTAAAACTTAACTTTGTTTGTAGTGACTATTTTGACTTTCCTTTATGCCGGAAGGGAGGGGAGGAGGGAGTAGACGGGATGAGGAGGAGGGAGGGTCTAGCTAGCCTCCGTTTTGTTTGACAACAATTCGAATGTCAACAAGAAGTTACGACTCCGATTCGCTTAGAGCACCTTTAATATAGTTAATTCTAAAAGTCTGGCGTACAATTCTGAGATTGCATTTTACCGTTTTTATTCATTTTAAGTAATACTGAATGTTTATCGTACAAGTGAGAAGAGTAAATGCATGTTCACATTTAGTCTAGA
Organism: Leuciscus leuciscus; assembly: GCF_965113295.1. Taxonomy (NCBI): domain Eukaryota; kingdom Metazoa; phylum Chordata; class Actinopteri; order Cypriniformes; family Leuciscidae; genus Leuciscus; species Leuciscus leuciscus. The sequence continues at coordinate 14,619,966 of NC_138744.1, forward strand.
ACTAAAATAACCATCTTGTATACATAGCGCACACAACACCTCACTTTATTTCTCTCAACATGGGGACAGGAGAGCTGTCAGTCAATAAATGTTAAAAAGTAACTAGCGTTACTTATTTGAAAAAGTAACTTATACATTTTGTTATAAATTGAAAGAGTAATGCGTTACTGTACTAGTTACTTGAAAAATTAATCTGATTACGTAACTCAAGTTACTTGTAATGAGTTACCCCCAACACTGTGTATATATATATATATAAATGTTTCATGTATGTATGAATATAGTATTATTCATAGTATATAGTAATACTATAGCATTGGCAAAAGCTTTTGATGCCTGTGCCATTGTAATCAAGTGTCAAGTGTTTGAGAATTGATGCTGGAATTTCAACTCATGTCTATAGTGTCAATAGAATAATATGTTTGCAATAATATTTTCATACTGTTTTTCTAGAGCTGATGTCAATAGAGCCATTCAGTGATTAATCTACTCAATAGCTTTGAAAATTATTAGGCATGATGTTTTCAAATTAATTGCTGCTTGAAGGAACATAAATTACTCAGCTCTGTCAATGCACCTTTCATGCATGCCAAAGAAAAAAAATATTCCATTTTCCATTATCTCTCTCTCTCTCTCTCTCTCTCTCTCTCTCTCTCTGACACACTGTCATATGTTCAGGTTTGACGCCATCAGGGCAGCATGACAGGATACACAGTCTCTGTTCCACTCCACAGCCTGACACTGACTTCCTGCTAATGGATCCGATCATCGGTGCAATCATCATCCCACACCATAAGGAAATAGCACAAACTATTTAAAAAAAAAAAAAAATCTCACTTTTTCACATGCACACTAGAAAATATGTGCTTTCTGACTCAGATTGATACTTTCTTCATGAGATCAGCAGTCACATTGCTTTTAGTTTCAAAGAGGTTTTGAAACCAGACAGAATCAGACAGTACAAGCCTCATTCACAATGACACCAGTCAATCAAATTCCTACAGAAAACACAGACACTAAAGCACAGGAGTGTACTTGGGGTACTTGGTCGAATGCTAATACAATGGTGAATAATTTATTAAACCTCAAACATTCAGTGATTTGTGCATGTGTGGGATATTTCTAGAAAATTTTATACTACATTTTTTGCATCCAAATATTTTTAAGAGTAGCCTAAATATGATTAAAATAAGAATTCATCAAAATGAATAAATTTTGTCTACAAGTATAGTGGACTTCTAAAGACTTGCATTCAAATTTATATAGAATTGTGAAATAATAATATTAATAAAAAAAATGTAATAAACACTATGGATCAGATTTACTAACAGCTTGCGCCAGCGCAAACCCTCTTTTGGCGATAAGAAACTACTGTCAGGATTTACTAACGACATGCAGTGAAAACTTAACGTTGAAAAGGCGTAGACAGGGTCATTTTTGTGGCTGACCTTATTGCTGCATTTGTAGAAGTTTCCCTTTCAGACACAAGATTTATGGGAGGAGAGTATTAAAGGAATCATTCCATTACTAAGGTTTGCGCTAGTCAATTAACTGGTATTTGCGTAATTTTTTACAGCCCAAAAAAGCATGTCTTAAACCAGACGCTAATTTGCACTGTTACTGGTAGATCGCGTTGGTCATGGAAATGATCTGGCTACGTCTGTGTTCTTTCATTTGTGTAAGTAGGTCACGTGCAGAACTTTCCATTCCCGTTGGCGCTTTTTTGGAATTGCGCTCTATCGCTAATTTGCCCCGTTTAGTAAATCTGGCTATAATAATATATAATAAATATATTATTATAATTCTAGAAAATGATCAACAACAATGTGTTTATAAAGTAGCCTAATTATAGAATGAAACAAAGTTACATAATTAGTTATTGTGTAGTTTTTTAAGGTTAGAAAATGATGCAAAATATCCTAAAATTATATCAAAGTCCATAAAAAAAGTAGGCATGCCTTAATCTTTGTGAACCAGTTCAACCTAAAAAAAAAAAAAAAAAAGATCCAACTCAACTATTTATTCATGAACTAGATATAACTATTACTCAAATAACTTAAATTTCAATGCGTTTCTCCCACAAAACCATCATCTGGCTTCAGGGGAGTGGTATGGACTACTTTTATGTTGCTTTTGTGTCTAGTTCGACGCTTGAAATGTTCAGTCTCCATTCAATGTAACTTACATGGAAAAGAGCGACTAGCAAAATCTTCCATTCGACGGAAAAAAGAAAGTCATACTGGTCTGGAAAGACATGAAGGGGAGTAAATGATGGCAACATCCTTTAATCTTCCTAGTAGTGCATTCATCTGACTGCACATCAGAAAGGGCAACATGACAGGATTTTGAAGGAAATCGTAGCCCAAATGTCAATGTGGCATGTCATAAGTGCAGCTGCTAATGTGAGTGAGACTAAGGAATTTACGAGGGTTTTATGGTGCGTATGGACGCACATGGCGTGTAATATCGTGCTGAGTAAAGCGCTGGCACTCAGCCAGCTGTTATACAAAGCCTGCATGGTTTGCTTACATACGATACAGAAGTGGTCAGAGACCATAGTGTGTGCCATTTCGCAGTTGAGCATGTGAAACAACACACACCCCGGGGCCTTTACTACTATGAAGAGAGTGTGTGTACGTATAACAGCATCGGAACATTAGGTACGTCATTGGAGCCGACGAGGGAGCAAGAGTGACTCTGTCCATCTGGCTCCGCACCACGCCTAAGAGAGCATGAGAAACGTCTGAGAGAGCTCAGCCTCGAATGACACGCGGTACTCAACTCAAGACAGACGGTTAAAACATGCAAAACATCTGTGTCCAAGGGTGGAGAAACTGTGTGTGTGTGTGTGTGTGTGTGTGTGTGTGTGTGTGTGTGTGTGTGTGTGTGTGTGTGTGTGTGTGTGTGTGTAAAACCCAGAGAAACCAACAAAATGTTCCTCTTCATTAAAATGCAAAGCACGCAAGCCACAACCTCATCCAATGTAATAAATCTTGCACACAAAATCCATCATAAACCCAACAACAAACTTCTTTCTTACTGCTATAAAAATGCAAAATTTCAGAAGCATCACAAAACGGCAACAGATAAAACATGTTTTATCATCTCTTCATTATTGAATGAGATAAAGAGCCTCTACACTCACCTCAATAACTGTCTAGCCAGGGTGTATTGTTAACTTTTTGCTACACCTGCCGATGGCCAATGGCATTTTAAAAAGTTAAGGATATAAAATACACTATTTGTATTTCTTCAGATCTTATTAGATTTCTGTGACATTGGAGCATATATATATATATATATATATATATATATAGAGAGAGAGAGAGAGAGAGAGATAGATTGGCTATATATATAGAGAGAGAGAGAGATAGACAGATAGATTGGCTATATATATATAGAGAGAGAGAGACTATATATATAGATATATATAATTATGATGGATGGATGGATGGATGGATGGATGGATGGATGGATGGATGGATGGATGGATGGATGGATGGATGGATGGATGGATGGATGGATGGATGGATGGATGGATGGATGGATGGATGGATGGATGGATGGATGGATGGATGGATGGATGGATGGATGGATGGATGGATGGATGGATGGATGGATGGATGGATGGATGGATGGATGGATGGATGGATGGATGGATGGATAGGCTACAAAGACTTGTATTGAAGGACTGAAACAAAGATGTTGTTTTTACTTTAAACAACACCTTATAAGATGCAACTTACAAATTCATTGATAAGCGATGTCACTGTTAAAAGGACAAAAACAAAGATATCGCTTTCCTCAGTACACATTCAAACTGATTTTGTGATTGTGAATATAAGATTGGCCTGAAGAATATCAGTTAGATACAGGTAACGTGCTCGCTTAGCCTAGTTGATCTCTCTCTCATAATACTCTACATAATATAATAAGCTTCAATGAAGTAACTCACAATTCCTTCGTTGCTAGTTCTAAAGTGACATTTAAGAATTAGTAACGGAGGCTTGCGCTCAGCTGTTAAACTGTCAACTCGAGATTTGAATCCATGGCAGAAGGAAGAGGTTCAGCACTAAAGAGGGTTTTTAAAGACAGTCTGTTGTTGTTTCTTATTTATTTACAAACATGTGCCGTCAAACTGTTGTATAAACGCAATATCACACTCGTAGCCGTGCAATATGGCTGTGTGTTGATATAGCGCAAAATGCACAGCTACTCGTGTGATATTGGTCATACACTGGCACATGCAGTCTGAGAGCTGGTCCGACAACAGCCACACAGAAAACAGGATTAAAGCATGAAAGAGATTCATTGGGATTGAGATTGGGATTATGACTGACATGCAGAAAATCTGGAGGCAGATTAATTTTCAAACTCATCCAGCATATGAATTACCCTTGAACTGAACCAATTCAATGTTATTTGATGACTTGAAGTCAAGAGAAAAAAAAAAAAAAAACATTTCAGTAGTTTTAGTCTATCACACTGTACCAGTTTTGCTACATAGCTTTTATAAAAGGCTTCTAAAAATGCCTGCAAATAAATGTACATGTGGAAAGAGAACAACATGTCACCACACAAGGGTGAAGTACAGATTGTATGACTGCTACGTACAAGGGTCAAGTACAAAGAAAAGATGTAAGATGTGCTGGAGTTCTCAAGGCTACTTGTTTGTCATTGAGCTGGAAAAGTTAGAGCAAACAAGACTATGTAGGAAAAATGACATACTGATAGTACTTAGGGCTTTGTTCCCTAAAATAAAACAATTGCTCCCTTGAAGTTACAACCTGATGTAATAGTCATTGCTCTTTTACAACCACTTTGAATTGAATTACTGAAGAAAAAAAAACTGAAAGTAGAAAAGGATGGAAATGATTGCTGTCAAATTAAGCTAATTACTGAAGAAGAAAAAAAACATGTTTTGCAGTAAAAACTGTTGCACTTTTTTTAAAGACACATTTAACTAAATGACAGCAATATAGTCTTCAACAGTCTCCAGTCCTGATCCATCACATGTAATCAAGAGCACACTGAAGTTTGCTCTAGTGTAGGCGTGCATGTGTTTAGTTGTGGTGAGTGAAATGTGATTCTCTTCAGTGCGGCCCACAGTGATCTCAGTCATATTACAGCCAACACCCCAACCAAACCCCAATGCACACACATACTCTCTCTCTCATCTTCAATCTCGTTCTCTCACTCCCTGACCCAATTTCTTTCTCTTTTTGGGTAGAACATTTCACCATAAGATTGGCGGAATGAAACTGTTACAAAGAAGGAAATGGTTGAGAGTGAAAGAGCTGAGTCTGAAGAGTGTAAGCTTTGTAACATCATGCACGGCTCCTTCTCTTTAAACTTTTTTCAGTTTCTCTATCCCCCATCTCAGCGTCTTTCCCTCCTCCCTCTTAAAACAACTAAAGTCGTAAATTTAAAGGGGAAAAAGGAAAAAGAAACAGCGCGGAGAGCTTCCAGACGTGTCCTGGGTGGGCGGACAAGCTGATATAAGAGCCATAGAGCTTCAAACAGCCTGAGAGTTGGACAGAATGATGAGCTTCTATGCTAGTAAGAACACACTATACGATTAAGAGAAGGGTGTTATTATGGTTTATAATAGGGATTGACTGCTTTACCTTTAACTACATTTAATCTGTCTTCTTTATTGGCCTGTCTCTTTAAATCCCAGACATGCACACAATCAGGAATGTTCTCTGAGAGAGCATGTGGTTTAAGAATGTGTAAGAGAGGGGGGGAAAAAAAATCCACAAAATTTTGAATCAAGTGAATCAAGTTGAATCTTTTTTTATATATTAAAGGGATACTCCACTTTAAAATGAAAATGCTGTCATCATAAACTCACCCTCATGTTGCTTCAAAATTGATGAATTTCTTTCTTCTGCTGAACAGAAAGGAAGATATTTAGAAGAATGTCAGTAACCAGACAGTTTCTGGTACCATTGACTTCCATAGTAGGAAAAAAATATACTTTGGAAGTCAATGAGAGCAGAAACTGTCTGGTTACTGATATTCTTCTAAATATCTTCCTTTCTGTTCAGCATAAGAAAGAAATTCATAAAGGATTGAAACAACATGAGGGTGAGTATATGATGACAGAATTTTCATTTTAAAGTGGAGTATCCCTTTAAAACGTTTATTTAATATTTAGTATCTATCTATAAATTACAGAAACGTCTGTCTGTCTGTGTGTGTGTATGTCTGTTAACCACATATCTCTCGAACCGTTAGTCCGATGGATTTCAAACTTGACAGGTGTCTCGCTACGGTCACGAGTAAGTGCAGCGCCAAGTTTGACGTTGTTTGGATGAGAAATGCTAAAGATATTGTTAAATATATCATTTTTTAAAGGTCAGACTGATCTCATGAAATGGCGTATGTATGACACGCCAATTCGTATTTCCATTTTTGGCGTGTTATCAACACGCATAATTGATTTTCAGCGTGTTTATCAACGCCGGTGACTTAACGTTACATTACTGTATATATAAATATATATGACCTACCCCAACCGCGTCCCTAAACCTACCCGTCACTGGGGTTAATACCATTTATGAGTGTTCCCCTACCATCCTAGGAAAAAAAATATTGTTCCCCAGATGTATATATACATTTTGCTCAGTTTCGCTCGGACATTTAACGGCGTACACATACACGCGGAATCACTCTGACGTTTAACGGCGTAGACATACACGCGGAAGATGACGGTTCGTTTCGGCGTGGACATACACGCGGATAGCTCAAAATGCGTATAAATAACACGCCACTTGACTTGAAAGTGGCGTGTATGTTTACGCAAAGTCATGATGTCATGTTGCAGAGGTTGTGGTTTAAAAATAAACATTCTGACATTAGAGGGTTGTATCGGTCAAAGAAGCCCCAAGAAGGTTGTGGTTTAAAAATAAACATAGTTTGGTTCCTTCTGAATATTATAGTTTGGTTCCAGAATGTGATAAATCCATTTTGATTAATTTGAGTAAAAATGTGTTTTCTTTACCAAGAAAGTGGCAAGATGAAAAACACTATTTTCTGTTTAAAACTTTCACATAGTATCTTTAGGTTACAATATCATATAAAATTCAAATCCAGATTTGGATTTTCAAAGATCTATTATAAAAACGGATTATTTTCCCCAAAAAATGCAATAAATTCATGACACTTTTTTTTCAAAATGCTATCATATTGAAACTGTTGAAATCAGCCATCACTAAGAAATATCTCCTGAACTTTTTTGACGGCGATCAGCTCACAAAAACTGATTTTGCACGGGCACTTTGCACTGCTCCCTGAATCGACGCGTTTATTCATTTGTGGATGTTAACAGAATCTGTAAGTCAGCTATGCTGTTTACTTCTGAATATTATATTTCATTCTGGTGCGCTTAAAGTTATCGCTACTGTGTAACGATAGCCTATGCTATTCACCAACTGAACATATCCTATTCAATGTGTTCACAGTCTCTTTCACGGGCATCATTTGTAGTAGCCTATTCACAAGCTTCCTCAAGCATAGCGTTTTCTCGGAGTTCACTGTGTGCTTTCTACCATGCACAAATATGTGTGTAATTGTAACAATGAGCACTCAAACACACCAAACCAACAATTACTAAAAACACACTCAAAAACTGATTTTGCACGGGCATTTTGCACTAGCACTTAGAAGGTTGTGGTATTCATAAACACTCAGTCAGCTACACTGTTTACTTCTGAATATTATAGTTTATTCACAGCCATCATTTGTAGTAACCTAGCCTGCTCCCTGAATTCAATGCGTTCACAGTCTCTTTCACGGGCACCAAACCAACAATTACTAAAAACACACACAAAAACTGATTTTGCACGGGCATTTTGCACTAGTATTTTATAAACACTGGAAGACTTCCTTAAGAAGTGTGGGGCCAGTACGATCAATATTTTCATTCAGCAAAGATACAGTATGTGATTTCTGAGAAACACTGTTGATATTTCAAATCAACCTCTCCCTTCATTGCTCTGCCCCCAAAATGCATAAACACGCAATGCAAGAGTGGATATCTCTTTATCATAGCTATATAAAAAAAATAAAGCAAAGATGACAATTGAACGACACAGAAGAACAAAAAAAATTAACATACAGTACACAAGCAAGAGTTTATCGTTAGTCGCCAGCAGCACACCAGCTCCAGACAAACAATGCCACTCAAAACATTTCAGAATGTTCTTAAAATGCATTCTAAAAACCTGAAAAATATGAATAACATCTGAATAATATGTAATAAATAATTATTGACAGTATTAAAAAATTTCCAAGATAACAATACCGTGCATGTTCATTATCGTGATATATCGTATTACCGTATATCGGCACGTCTAGTGTGCTGTTTCGGTCTCACCTGCGTTCGTGTGCTATCAACACCCGGGTGATGGCGACGTAAATGACTGGTCATATTCGATGTATTGCTTTAAGCATACGGCACTCGCATCAAACAAACTTTGTGAAGAGTTAATGTTTTTTCCACGTTTTTTGACCATCGCTGTTGTAACGTATTGGGAAGCCAGTTCTCAGACAGAAGATTTATATGATGTAGGCAGTGGCTCTATCAGCAGCTTGACTCCTTCACTTGTCATGTTGAACTGCAACACACACCATCCACACCTTTTTTTTTCAACTAAACCATATTATAGATGCGTAGTCTTAATTTGAGATTAACTGTGGTGAAAATGTGTGCTGAATCGTGGGTGGAGAACGGTACGGTTTGGTTTATTACCGAGAAGCATTACACTTTGGTTTATTACCGAGAAGCATTACACTTTGGTTTATTACCGAGAAGCATTACACCCCTAATAAATATATAAAGATACAGAGAGACCGAGAGATAGAGAGATAGAGAGAGAGAGAGGTCCATAAATCAAGTAAACATCTTAAAGAAAACAACTAACCAACCATATTAAAAAGAACATACAAGTTTTTACATATGGATCACAATCATGTGACACAATATGGTTTGGGTTGGGTTCGGGTTTGTAATAGAGGATGACACGGTAGTGGATTTTCACTCCTGTCCCGTCCCACTCCCACAGAAAGAAATCTTGTCCCGTCCCACTCCCAGACCAAAGTTTAAAAAATAATCCCATCCCATCCCGCTCCTGGTAAATTGACTCCCACTCCCATCCCGCTCCTGTTTAAACTGACACCCGCTCCTGTACCGCTCCCATATATTTTTTTCTTCAATTAGTGTTTAGTTAATACATAGAATTTGATTTAATCTGCTCTCCATCCTGTTTTAGACCAGCTCCTGAGCCCCTGTTTCTAGATTTTCTCCAGAAAATGGAAGACAGCAAATAAAAGAAAAACAGTACATAGTTCACACCATGTCTACAATAGTTTAATAAACCCAAACAGCACATAAAGCTGCATTTTACTCATTTATTGTTGAGTAAACAATACATTTATAGTTTTTTTTAATTACATGTTAACGATTTTCATCAATTATGCTCTTGCATAATGAGTCCATCTTAGTTATATGTTGCTGTGTAGGAACAAAAGTGCATCTACATTTCTGGATTGAGGGTAGAACGCCTCTCCTCTATCAGTCTTCCCGCAACACTGAAGCTACGCTCAGAAGGAGTACTTGTTGCGGGGATAGCTAGCAGCCTCTTGGCAACTGATACGAGCCCACCTGACATTTCCCGCCAGAAGTAAAGAAGACACTGGAAACGTGTCAACTTATGGAGCTTTTCCATTACCAGTACCAGCTCAACTCGACTCGGCTCGCTTTTCGTTCCGTTTTCCATTGCAGATAGTACCTCCACAATAGTACCTGGTCATCATAGCGACGCCGCAGGAAACTGCCGTGACTTAATCTTATACGCGAGACGTGCGAGACACACCCGCTACCCACACACACAGGACTATGGAGGAAATCGAGTGTATGCTGTTTTTGGATGTTTTTGTTTTTGTTTTTGCTGTTTTTTATTCAGGATACTTCGTCTGGCGCGTGCAATGATGACGCAGTGAATAGTGACAATTCTCTCTGACCAATCAGCAGTCTGTCGTGTTTTCACGTCACATTTTAGTATCGCCTCAGCTCGCTCAGAACCTCGCCGGAGGTGGTACGAAAAAAAGTACCTGGAAGCGGGTACAGGTACAACTTTTACACAGTGGAAAACCAAACAAAGGCGAGTCGAGTCGAGCCGAGCCGAGCCGAGCCGAGGCGAGCTGGTACTGTGTAGTGGAAAAGTGGAAAACTCCCTCCATCACTGCTCTTTGAATTCCGGCGGGAAGCCGTGACAAAAAGCACTGATGGCTTCTGGGACGGCTGGGTCGTGTAGTTATTTTTTAATTGCGTTACATTGTAGGCGTATTAAAAGGAAACTACAAAATGGTGCATTTACTTTTTTCTTTTTTTGTCGTCTTTGCTATTGGTTGTTTCCCGCTCCCGTCTGCTCCCGTTAACCATTTATCCTGTACCGTCCAAATCCCGTGATTAATAGCAAAGATGACTCCCATCCTGCAGGAATCCCACGGGAATCCCGTGACCCGTGGGATTCCCGAAAAAATGTCAGCCTCTAGTTTGTAACTAAATATAACTTTTTTTCCGCATGTCTCCGCTTCCTTCCACTGTAGAAAAATAAAGCCAAAATATCCCAGTAACAGTCATTGCGTTTACATTGTTAGGAGTCAGAGTCTGCACCTATTTTTTTACAGTCTATGGTCTGCACAGCAGTGATCCTGAGGTGGAGCTCCAGCATCAAGGTCCTGCCCACATTCCCACAGACTCGATCGCAAGCACAGCTGTCAATCATGATGTTACACCCTTTTTTTAACTAAAACCATACTTATTGGGAAAACAAACACTTGAACATATGTCTGCCTGATAAGAACTACCTAGGCTGCAGTGTTGCCAGATTGTACGGGTGCATTTGATTGTGCGGGTAAAAATTGGTTTGGGAGGGTGGTTTAGGGTCAGTTGAGCTGTTTTCAGCCATCTTAATTTTTATAAGCTACTTGGTTAATAAACAAAACTCAAGTGTGCATGTATGCCATAAAATCAGTCATCATGATGTTAAACAGGCCCACCACAGGGTCGGCTGGCATTGGTGCTGACGTCGCCGACGAGCACGCACTTTTAATCAATCAGCGAACAGCAGGTGGACGTGATAATTCATGAGTGACAGGTTTTTAGTGCGATAACTTGTAGCTGAATATTCAAGTGATCGCTACGCCAAAGTGACATTAATTATAATAAGCTCTATAAGAATCTACAGTAAAGAGCGGGAGTGTGACGCAATTCTAAAAACGTGGATTACACCTGTGGTGAGCGATGACTCGAAGGCTCTTTATAAATATAACTAACTCTGAGAGCACAATTGAATGACTTCATTGAGATCGAAAATAGGATGACTCCTGTCCATCGTCATGTGCCAATGGCCTGACCAGGACATCTGAAACTTTTAAACCATCCCAAAAATGATGTAGCCTATGGTTTTAAAAAATGGGAACTGCTGCATCTGTGTAGATGGGAGAAGGAAAGTGTATGCGCGTTGTGCACACACTACATTATGGCCAAGCATGCGCCCTTAAAATAGCATCTGAATAATGCGCTACTGACTTTAGACTAGGTTTTTCCTGGTCTGGGGCGGAATTGTTTTCTGGAACTGCAAAAGAGCACCATGGAAGGTTTGCGCTGGAACACGCCTCCTCTTTTCACTGAACCGCTCCCGGGAGCGCAAGTTCATTCCCTAATTTACCAACGTGCGTCTGTTGAGGGAAAAGTCTGCTGTGCGTCGGGTGCAAAATAGGAATGATGCATGCGTCGGTATACAAAGTCAATTGTGCTGGGTGTAAGATAGGGCCCGCAGTGTTAAGTCCGTGTAAACATGCACACACAGAACCTTCTGTGGGCTGGATGAATGAGGAAGTATTAGAGAGTGATAATGAAGTCTAATTGTATCACTGTGAAAGTTTTTCTCCATTTTAAACTTGACATCATAAACACAACACAAACATATGCTGCCACAGTCAGTCATTTAGCCCACCGCATTGGGAAGAAGGGATGATCAAGCATTCATTTCTCATCTTTGAATCCAATTGTTGGCTCACCACTTTTTCTATGAGAAAATACCAAGAGAATTCAGCATTTAGCAGGGAAATATTTTTCATTTATTCAACGAAAAAGACAAATTTTAAATCTTGGTTTGTTTGTGGCAGTTGTGTATGTGACAGGTATACAAAAGTTGGAAGTGGTTCCCTCACTAAGAGATGAACACATTCAGCACATCACCTGTTTCATTAGCATAATTAGCTTAAATTTGATAACGTTTTTGTTTATAAACAGTAGGGTCAAATAGTACTGACAATGCTTCTGTTTTGCATTTACATGAATTCTTATATTTTTCCTCTTCAGTGCTTTGGAAATATGTGATAAATGTATGTCATGCCAACGCAGTATTTGAATGGGATTGAAGTGAGACTCACTTCCTCAAATAAACTCTTTCACTTGAGTGTTTCTCTGACTGAAGCAGTCCTAAAAAGAACTTTCTAAAGCACAGCAGCAGAGTCAGATCACTGATAAACGATTTGCTACAAAAGCCCCTGGTGCAATGAAGAAAAAAGATTTCTAAAACTCTCCACTGCCTTGTAATCCCAAACTGAAAAAAACATTACTATTTAAAGGAACACTCCACCGTTTTTTGAAATAGGGCTTATTCACCTTCTTTCCTACATTTAGATAGGTGGGCAAATGCATTTTTGTCTCAGTGCATGCATTGTTTTAGTTTGACAGGGTCGATGCTAGCTTAGCTTAGCTTAATGAATGGAATCCTTTGTTGCCAGCTAGCATGTCCTGAGTAAAAGTGATCAAAAAACAAACAAAAAAACACCTAATTACTTCTTGTGGCCTGCGTATTCACAACGAGTACAAATAGCGATGCAGATTAACACTAGGCGATTTCCTAGGCAGATATTGACTTGGGACTATATTAGGGGGAAGCACAGGCAAAGCACTGCTACTTGGGCGCAGAGATATCACGCAACACATGAAATCCCACGACTTCCGTCAACATACCAGCGTGAAAAGTAGCTGGCTATTTTTCCTACAGTACATGAATGGCGATGAACATGGCTGATTTTGTGAGAGATGAAGAGGGTGACTTCTCAGACAGTCAAGATCCAGAACCATACCTCTAACCAGAGTTTTCAGAAGATGAGCTGCGTGCTTTGGAAATAGAACGACAGGAGGAGGAGGTTGCGATCGTTCAACAGCCTTAGGACGTGAGGATGAGAGCCAACACAAACTGGTGGTGTGAATGTGGGGGAATATGGCAATCTATGCCGACTGAAATAGAGTGTCTGTGCTGTGGCGAGTGGGACAAGTTACTGCCATCGATGACCAGGCTCAACGCGTCAGATCAAGATGAGCGTGCCCGCAGTTGTGTCACAGCTACCGAGGATTTCACGGCGTTGATCCATCCTGCAGTAGGCTACTCGATTTTTTTTCCCGGTGTGATAAAGTGAACTGGAAAAAACGCCCCACGCCGAATGGACCAAATGGACAGCTGTCCACAGAGTAAGTGATTATTTTAAACATGACGCATACGTGTATAGATCGACCCGTATTATACCTGTATTCACAAGTTGTGGGATTTCATGTGTTGCGTGATATCTCTGCGCCCAAGTAGCAGTGCTTCGCCTGTGCTTCCCCCTAATATAGTCCCAAGTCAATATCTGCCTAGGAAATCGCCTAGTGTTAATCTGCATCGCTATTTGTACTCGTTGTGAATATGCAGGCCACAAGAAGTAATTAGGTGTTTTTTTATTTATTTTTTATCACTTTTACTTAGGACAAGCTAGCTGGCAACAAAGGATTCCATTCATTAAGCTAAGCTAAGCTAGCGCCGACCCTGTCAAACTAAAACAATGCATGCACTGAGACAAAAATGCATTTGCCCACCTATCTAAATGTAGGAAAGAAGGTGAATAAGCCCTATTTCAAAAAACGGTGGAGTGTTCCTTTAAACCACATGTAAAGATTAGGACTGTCAAATTAACATGTTAATTTAGTACACTTAATTAAAATTCAAAATAAAGTGTTAGAAGTATTTAGCATGCTCCCTGACCCATACATAAACAAAACCAATTAAAAGCATGTTTTTGTGAGCCGATAGTCAGCCCAGCCCAGCAACTACAAGTATCGTGCTTAAGCATGAGACACATTCTTGTGTTCAAAAACAGCTAGAGAGAATGAAACAATGCATGGAACAAAGTGGTTTAATTATGCATTTGAACTGCTAGGCATGGTGTCATTGCACAAAACGACACGGAAACGTAACTGCAAAATACATCAGCTTGATACATGTATGTAGATCGACAATTTAAAAAAACGCAGGGGGAATGCACAAACACATCTTGTGGGAACTGCCTCAAGGTCAATCTGGAACAATCAATCAAAACTGATTGCAAAATTGATGTGGACTGTAGGCAAGTGATATGTTCAATGGCATGGAGATAAAACAAACAATATATTGACTTCCATAGAGAATTGTTGTTGTTGTTTTTCACAGTTTTTTTTAACTTGTTACATTAAAAATATGTCTTTGAATTCTAAAACCTTCACAGCAAATATTGATGCATGTGCGATTAATTTGATGCTGATGTTGCAGCATATGAATTAAAGGGGTACTTAATAGCAGGCAAAATTTACTTTCAATAAGACTTGTCTGCCTATGCATGCAGTAACATGTAGTTCTATGTCTGTTTAGTTTTATTGTGTTTTGGTTCTGTTTTCCCTGTTCTGGTTTGCCTGAGTTCTCTGTGCTTATTTGTTTCCATAGTTCTTAATTAGGCTTTATTGGCTTTATTAGGCTAATTTACACATCTGTTCTGTTTTACCTTGATTACTCTCCCCAAGAATTTAAATAAGCGTTTCCGTGATTCGCCTGCGTGTTCATTATTAGATTGTAAAATGAAGACTTTCTGTTTATTCTCCATTGTAGTGCGCTCATTACAGCCATTCAACCGTAACAGCAGTAAAAAGGTAAAACATTTTTTTGAAATCAGTGCTACCTGTCTAGAGAAAATTGAGAAGAGGCTGTTGTCTTCTCTTTTGCAAAATAGGTAGGAAAACTTCAACACCCATAAAGCACTGGGCCTGTTTCCAAGGCCTTCCAAGGCCACTCCCAGGCTGTGTACGAAATCGCCTCCTATACCCTTAAATAGGACACAGCCATTTGCAGTGGTGTCCGAAATAATAGTGGACAATATCAAGTGCACTCATTCCATCCCATAATGCAGCGCAATAATGTGTGTACAACCGATGTCCGCTCAACGGCAAGAGAATACCCATAATGCACTGCAAGAGTCACGCCAAATGAATTCCCACGTCTCACCAGAAGATGCCACCCAAAGCTGAATCATTCATCCATCCATTTTCCAAACAGCTGGTCCAAAGTGGCTGCAGCATAATATCGTACAGGTAAAATTTCCTTTTTAATTGATTATTAAATTGTTTAATTAAGGTTTATACATGCTAGTTTCCTTCAAGAAACATATTTTCATTACTACTAGAGCTGCTAGTTTGCCAAATTTCAAATGATTTTTAAACAGCAAGCACAAACTATACAAAAGCAGCAGCCTTTCCGGCACACTCAGTGTCCGAATTCCCTCACTTGTTTCACTGCTCAAGTGAACAATATTAGTGGAGTAATGTAGGGAATAGTGAATGAGGGTGTAGCAGCACAGCACCAGTCTGCTATGGATATGCTTATTGCTTACCAGTCAAATGCTGCCTTGCTTTAGAAGGAAATACATCTTAGTAAACCGATCCAGTGGCAGCGCAGATTCATAAATATGGAGAAAACACTGCAATGAAAAATCTGAAAAACCTCTCTGTTTGTAGTTAACATTTCAAACTGGATGTTACGAACAGCATTTTAGCCCAATTGGAGGGGGAAAAACTGAAAGAAACAAAATGCTGTTGTCGAGTACAGGTAAGAAAGCGGTTGCCATGATAGAGTTCCATTTTTACCATAATGCTGTTTAAAGAGTAGACAAAGTAAGATACATGTTTCAGTAATGAACCTACTCTTACAATAACTGTTTTGTACATAATCCTCTGTTGATCCAACTGTCCTTGGCATGGACACAAAGATCCCATGGAGCTGTCAAAATTCTAACAAATAAATGTGAATTTCTCGGTCCATACTAGTCATGTGGTGCAAGAGTCACATTAACTTTTTAATCTATTACCAGTCCAACTAAAATTTCATTAAATTCAAACATACTCAATAATGCTGGCTCATTAAAGTTATTTTATGCAGTTTAACATGCCTTTGTTGGCACGGTATGATTTACAATCCAAACAGCCCATTTCCTCTAAAGAGTTTCTCCATCTGTAGTAAACACACTGAATCCCCTTGGTGGGGAATAGGGAGGCAGGCACACCCTGCTGTATTCATAGCAACTCACTGCCATCAACGTCACATCAAGTTATAATTAGCATCCAACCTGTAGCACTTCAATAGACCCCCTCCATCCCCAGCACACGCTTAACACAGACTTCCTTTTGGCCTCAATCTGCTCTTAATGAGAATTACAGGAATGAGGGGCATGTCTCAATTCCACCACACAATCCTGTGTCTTAAAATACAGAGTTTAAGCATTGACAACATTCATTTTAGATTCTCAGTCTACTGAGTCATTCTGCCCAATCACTTGTACACACCCATTATAAAGTTAGTAAAAAATCAGGGGTCAACCAAAGGCTGTGAAGTTTATAACAGCCACTTAGATCAATACTCACAATGCACTTTTGCTGCTTACTGATCACATTGTTGTCTCAAAAGCTTCTCTGTCTCCCTTTCGGTTTAATTTCTCTCTCTCTCTCTCCCTCTGTCTCAAGTAAAAAGGACATGTGTGGACTCAGTTGCTTCAATTACCAATTTTTTTTAATAAAAAACAAACAAACAAACAAAAAAACACTACTGGTTCAGTACTTTGAGAACTATTATACTAGAACTAGAATAATATGGGAATTCAGACCACCTGCATAGCTAACTACTTTTTTTTCTCATAAATTACCATAATGTCTACATTTATTTTAAAAAGAAAACAGGAAACAAAGAGCGAGGCAAAACAGAGGGACACCACAGAGAAATTCCACCCCTTTTTCCTCAGACCAGCTCTCAGGGGGTCAGACTAAGGAATGCAGTAAAGCCGCTGAGCCGAGAAGACCGACCAATCATGCAAATCAGAGCCCAGAGAGAGAGGCTGAATGATCAGAATGAACAAATTCCTCTGCTTTGTCTCAGTCTCTCACTCTACATGCCAACATCAGTTGAGAAAACTGAGAAAAGTGAGAGTAGAATTAAACACTGTGATCATAAAATGTCAGATTGTTTTAAAGGAAATGTATTTTTTTTATATATAATATACATAATTTAATGTATGACATGTCACATTTGCAATTTTACCCGGAAAAAACTTCATCTATTTTATGCAAGTTTTAAATATAATATTTTAATATTTAATATAATAATTATAATTGTATTTAATATCCTATTATATAGTATTTCATATAATATTTAATATATTGAAAAAAAAATATAATATTTAAAAGGTGTACCCTCACGTGTATTGGTTCAAGAAAAAAATACTTTTCACATTACATTTTTAGATGCATTAAATTAAATCATTTCTTGAAAATAATATAAACGTTTTGTTTTTTTACATATGAAGCCAACAAGAATGTGGTACATTAGCTTTAATTTAGATTTTCACTGTGAACACTCTTATGTCATTGACGCTCATACGTATTGAAAACACATTTTGCACACACACACATACACACACAAAAAAAATCTCCTTTGGGTTCCAAAGAGAAAAAAAAAAAATATTATCCAAGTTTCAAAAAACATGAGGGTAGGATAATTACTGGTGAATTATTTCTTTTAATATCTCTGATTCACTAAAACGTGCTAAAACCCAGCAGCTCCATGCGTTCTCCAAGTTGAGCCGCACAAATCAGATGACCTTAATCGGGAAAGTGGAACAGTCAGGCCGTATGAATTAAACTAATTAAGCTATTGGCTTCAGATTGAATCAGCCGGTTAGCAATCATTCCAGCTCACTCGTTATAAAGGCCTCTCAATTATGATTTAGAGCTTCATCAATATTCTATTTATTGTGCGGTAATTGACGTGCGCACAGTGTCCGGCAGCTGGCCTAGTTCTCTGCTTCTGGCAGATTAAGTCTGTGCAGTCTCTGTGCAGCCGAGCGATTTCAACCAGCTCAACTTTCGCACAAGCGCATGCACGCACGCAAATACATGTAAATATTTCCCATCTCCCTAATGCATGCATGACCGCTGCAATAAAATATACAGTGGCACGCTTGGAGATGAATGAGAGATGATTCATATGGTTAAACTAATTTGAGCACAGACCCACTGAAACAAGACCATTCTTATGCTCAATGTCTCTCTCAAACACAATGGTAACACTGTACGCAGTGTGTATACAGCTGCTAGGAGCTGATACATGCTATCAAGAGCTTGAAGATAAAATCATTTGGAGAAAAGACAGGCTTTGAACACACGCGCGCACACACACACACACACACACACATTTCTGACACTGCAGTTATCTCAGTAAGCTGTGATTGTGTCTGCTGACTGCTGAGGTGAGATCCCCCAACTGCGCATTTGAAGAGCTTTTTTGGAGAGCTTCCTTACTGTCCCAGTGCTTCCTGTCTGATATGGAAATCCCCATTCGGTCTATTGTCATCCATGTACATGCAAAAACATTCTCCATTCCAAAAACCCATGAGTTATTAACAAAATGATGAAATGTGGCTGTAGAAAATGACATTTAACACTTTTTTCCCCATCTTCTTTAACTCGCCAAATGGCATTATTCACATTTAACTCCTTACGTGTCTTCCTAACTCTCGACAGATGGATACTACTGCTATCTGCCTGACAGGAAACACAGCTGGTGCACAGGATGTGATGTCATCGTGACCACTCGTAAACAACTGTCTGGTGTCTTCCTCCAGCATTTTTCTGACCTTTGAAGTGAGTGAGTGTAGCAGGGTTAGATTTTATGGGAAGGAGGCAGGAACCGGCGAACATTTAAAGACTTTAATAATAAAATAAACAAATACAAAATGAAAGTAAAGACAGCAGCCCCTCACGGACGACTGCGGTCATATACAACAAAACACAACATAAACCCATGTCGCTCCTCCTTTTATGCTTCCGCTCCTCCGTGAGAGATACGAGACCGGTGCGTCGCGCAGGTGTCGCTCATTATCAATCACGCCACTGGCCTCGCGCCGTTCTCCCACGGCCATCGGCCTCGTCCTGCTCGACACAGTGAGCAAGATGAGATTTTTTGAATGGCTACTTAATCACATTGACAACTATTAACATTCACCTTGTGAATGTTAGTAGTGAAAGTTAGACAGCATTAAATGAATACATTCCTCATTAAAGTGAACCAAAAGAAAAACTAATAATTTTATTATACAGTATATTATATTATTAATAAATTACCTCAATTACCAGAAATGGATGGAAGGACGGAAAATAAAAATGTCTAAAGAAAAAAGAAAAAAGTAAGAAATAAAATCAATCGTCCAGAAAATGTAGGCATTAAGAAATGATACTGGACGGTATGGAATTTTTTTTATATAGCCTACATTTAAAAATGTGCTAAATTTAGCTGTTATTAAAGAATATGAAAGTGAGTGTTAGATGGACAAAGTGAATCTAAATGTAAAAATTAGAGGAAATCCGTATGAACAATTAAATGTACAATTTCAGCCAATACTACTAATAACTTTTTTTTATATATATATATATTTATATTTAATATATATATTTCTAAAAAAATATATTTTACTTTTTTTTATAATAATGATTTTTTACAAAATCAGCTGATAACAGATATAGTACTTGTATATTGTGCATCCCTAAATATTTTACATTTAAGCTATACACTACCACTTAAAGCCTGGTTCACCTGGCAGGATAATTGGGCCGATTTTAGCCCCGATTCCCCCCTTCCGACAATCTTAAGGATGCTCCGATTATCGTAAAATAATCTGATCAGATATTCCTGCCGTGTGTGGTGTGTTAAGGCTGCTCTCGTCTGCTCGGAAGGACGTCGGGACCGCTCCGATCTCAAATCGGGGATATCCAACATGTTGGATTTATTTGGCCCGATTTCTTCTCGTGTGTGGTGTCCCCCGAGCACGCAGCCTGTGGACTGTGGAGTGTAGCCAATCAGAAAGCGAGGTGACGAGGTGGCGAGGTGGCGAGGAAACACCGGGAAATATAATCAAAACAGCCGGCGGCATGGCGCACCAGAAAGTCCGGTGGACGTCAGAGATCATCGCCTTTCTTTTGATAACGTTTTTTTTTTCGGTTAAAAACAAACTACAAACTATCGACACTGCATCCTCTTCGTCCGCCATGATTGTTTACTCTGAAGTCACGTTTGATCTTGAGGGATTTTTCGAGATTTCCCGTCTGACCTGGGAATGCTCGGGAGTCAAATCGGTTCGTGTGTGATGTGTTGATTTTGCCGTGTGGCTGCGCACCACACACTGTACGACCAAAACTGTTAGACCCGTGATTTTTTATCCCCGTGTGTGGGGTCTCTCAGGTTTGGAAAATCGGCCGACAATTTTAAAATCGTCCCGTGTGAACCAGCCATTAGGCTACTCACAATTGAAAAAAAATCTCAAACCAGCTTTAATTGAATGATTTGATGAAAAATGTAAATCAGAAATCAGTCTGTAGGAGACAAACTATGCCAGCTAGGGTGATAAATGAATGACTAACTGACTGCCGGGCAGATGCACGCTAATACCATTAGCTTTAGAGCTTAAACAGTACAACTAATGGGTGCAAGCCAGCAGAACCACTACGAAAGAACAGAACTGAACCGAGCAGCGCCCACAGAGACGAGATGTGACAATCTCTCGCCAGCTGCAGCACTACGGGACAGTCGAGTTTGAGTCATCTCCTCATACAGTGTGTTCTTAAATCCAGCCTAATCCTCTGGGCTGTGCACAGGATGGAGGGAGGATGAAGAGAGAGATGGAGAGATGAGCGAGGGATGAGAGAGGGAATTGTTCAGAGATGTTCCGGGTTTATCCGCTGGACTCTGATAAATCCTTGCTGGATCTCCTGTGGCTTTTGTGACCTGGCTGTGACCAATCAAACCACCAATCGGTCAAGCGAGCGCATCACACACATACGCTTACAATATCTCTCTTTTAGGTGTCTGTGTCTTTTACTAATCCTCTTAGAGCTTTACATTGCTGCAAGTTCATCTGATACTGGGATAAGAGGTCCCTCAAACTTCGTGATCTCATGAAGAATGTGTGCACACGTGTGCGTGTGGGTCATGTATGTCCATACAGAAATTAATTTCGGATTTGCTCTATTACATGAACCAGGCTTATTACTGATTCCTTATTAGCAGCAGGCATGTTCATTTCTCTTCAGACCAGAAGATTCCCGCGGAATACAATTCATTTTCAAAGCATGCTGCAGAGTTTTCATAATTAATGCTCGCAGAGACTTGTTTATTATTAGCAAACATAATTACTTTTTGTGAATAAAAACCTCATGCCAGGGCTCCAGACAAAAAGAAAATTACTAGGGAGCGGTTTTGACTCTTACAATGAAACATTTTGAAGTCAAATTACTTTAGTTGATAAATTATATAATCACTCAATACAGATGGTTGTTCAGAAGTGCTTCAGTTCATTGAGCTCCTACGTTCACAGCTTCTGGCTTCAGCTTTTAAAGGAATAGTTCAAATGCCTTTTTCCTTTCCCTCATGTCATTCCAAACCTATAAGATTTCCGAAAGTCCATTCCACCAAAACTATGATGCTTCAAAAAGTTCAAAAATACATAGATATAATCAAGCGGTTTAGGCCAAGTTTTCTGAAGAGGCATGATCGCCTTTATATGATGCTTTTATTCACATATAAACATTGATCAACGGCACGCACATACATAGGCCTCGTTTACACTGCAGGTCTTGATGCCCAATTCTGATTTGTTACTTTTATCCGATTTTTTTGACCGTCCGTTTACACGTTCTTTCAACTGTGACCCATATCCGGTTCATGTGTTTACACTTGCCATACTATCTGAAACATCGCGGATGCTTAAAGGGTTAAATTATCGTGCACAGATGGGCGGAAGCGAAATATGCTTGATGCTAGCTCTGCGATATATGCGAAGTTCGCCAAACATCACCATGATTATGAGACGGAGGAGGGCGAAAAGTGCCATCATTGCACATGTGCTTCAGTTATTGTGTGTGAGAGAGAGATCTCAGGACTGGCGAGAGCATATTGGCTTTAAAGAGGAGCAGTGGGTCCGAAATTTGGTTGTGTCAACGTTTTTTCACATTCCTCGTCGGGCCATCCGTCCCTTTGCTGAAGCGCGTCGGGGTTCCTCTCGTCATTAAACCGCGGAGACGTTGCTTAATGCCTCATAAAATCCGATCTGCCTGTTTACATGACAGTCGCATTGGCATATATCCAATTTATTTCCACATATGAATGAGGCCTGAAACCGATCTCGAAATATCCGAATGCATGCGTTTTTTTCCTGTTTACACTGTCATAGAACACATCCGATCTGTGTCACATATGAGCAAAAAATCGGAATTGGGTCACATTTCACTGACAGTGTAAACGAGGCCATAGAGCTCATCAAGTATGGTAAACAGAAGATCAAACGCGTGTTCGCCGTGCAAGAGCCAATGAGGTTTGTTCTCGTGTCACGCAAGCCAGTTCGAGTTTCTGCAAGAACCAATGAAGTTTGATTGAGAGTGATGACTCTGAATAATTCACTATCTGACTGAGTGGCTGCATCCAAAACCCTATACTCTCTAATGGCGCTTTTCCACTACACAGTACCGGCTCGCCTCGACTCGACTCGACTCGGCTCTGTTTGGTTTTCCACTGTGTAAAAGTTGTACCTGTACCTGCTTCCAGGTACTTTTTTTCGTACCACCTCCGGCGAGGTTCTAAGCGAGCTGAGGCGAGCCGAGGCGATACTAAAATGTGACGTGAAAACAAGGCAGACTGCTGATTGGTCAGAGAGAATTGTCACTATTCACTGCGTCATCATTGCACGCGCCAGACGGAGTATCCTGAATAAAAAACAGCAAAAACAAAAACAAAAACAGCATACACTCGATTTCCTCCATTGTCCTGTGTGTGGGTAGCGGGTGTATCTCGCGCGTCTCGCGTAAAAGATTAAGTCACGGCAGTTTCCTGCGGCGTCGCTATGACGACCAGGTACTATTGTGGAGGTACTATCTGCAATGGAAAACGGAGCGAAAAGCGAGCCGAGCCGAGACGAGGCGAGTCGAGTCGAGTCGAGTTGAGCTGGTACTGGTAATGGAAAACTATTTTTGCATAAGTAATTACTTTGAGACAGTTAAAAAAAGTGTTCTATATAGGCCTAGGGCCAGATTTACTAACATACATACTTATATTGCATACATACACAAATCCTATCCTGTGGCCTCATTGGAAAGCAAAGTTTTAGATGTGCACTTCTGCACGCTACTCACTAGGTGTAGTTTGTCATTCAGGTACAATTTGCCAACTGTTTTATGAATACTGTGAATTTGGATACACTACTTGGCTCACACATTGTTTTTCATCTAATATATATAGTAGGGAAGTATGCAATTTCAGATGCAGCCAGTCTGATTCAAGCCTCAAGTTAGTATGAGGCTGTTTCATGAATCTTTTGACTGAATCATTAAAAAGATCCAGTTCATAAAAGTCACTATTTCACAAATCAGACATCATGACTCACATGGTGTTCATTGTTGCATGAAGGAAACACTGGTGCGCATCCTAACAAGATGATACATGACAAAACCACATTCGGATGAGCGGTTTTTTTCATCTGTCGCCAATGATAAGTAGATTTTTCTTTAATGGGGAATCTAAAAAAAAGACTCTCTGAAGAGTGTTTCGAAGTTGAGACTAAAAGTTTGGTGCTTCAAATTATTGACTAACCATAGGCATATCACCAAGAAGTCAGACAACTCCCAAAATTAGATGACTGTACTTGGAGGATAGGCTGACCCACCGTCTGTGCAATTGCATACTCTTGGGCCCTCATGGCCAGTTTGTGTTCCTGCACTGAGACATGCACAAAATGTTAACAAGAAACCAAGCACTCCAAAACAAATATCGCCTGACATTTGGAATAATTCTCCCAACTCACTGTAATATGAGACTCAGGGGAGAGACATGAACGAGCATGTGCATAAGGGCATGATACGACCACATCAGGAGGTGAGTTGCTATGGAGACAAAGTAGGACGGAAATTACCTCTGCACAGATCCAAAGGTCAGCTCTATCCCTGACTCTACTCTAGCATGCACTTCAAAGTGTTTCGCTATACCCTGACACCATGTGACTCCATGTCACAGAAGTGGGCTCGGGATTTGAGCATTCATCATTGGGATGAGTCAAAGGAACAAACAGCAACAGCGATGTCTGCTCAAAGACTTTCTCTATCAGCCCTCCGGCATTATGACTTTATACCTTCTCTAGTCGCTGCAAAGAGACTGACGTGGGCCGCTAATTCCTTGAGTAAACAGCGATACTGTACAATCATGTTGCTATTGCAAAAACATGTCTGTTTAAAAATATGCAAATAAAACAATACATTTAGTGAGGTTTATGTTTAAAGTCAACATGAAATAACATTCACAGCCCAATTTACTTCAATAATGTGACATATTTCTGACTAAAACAGGAAATTTAACAAGAAAAAGGCTTTGTTGTCATTAAACATGTGCTGCATCTTCACGGAAGTTGAACATTTGTGCGCGTTTTTAAGCCTTTCCAACTTAAATATTCAAAGCAAATAGACACGAAAGTACCTGCGTCTCTCAGTTTGGTACTCGCGTGGTGTGTGATAAGTTTTGGGTGCGCAGCAACACACATCCAGAACGCCGCGTCTCACAGTGCACGAATATTCTTTCACGTCTTCCTGAGCTTGAACGGACATATTCACACAAAATTGTCAAAACGCCCGTCTTGTCGAGTATCATCGTAAACATAGTCAGTTATGTCTTAAGTGAACTTAAACCTGTGAGAGATAAAATGAATGAGTAATAGTATATTAGATCAGTGCAGCTCATAAAGTGACAGCAGCCTAATATTCCTGCAGCTGTTTGTTTTTATGTTAATCAAACAAGAAACAGAAAAAAATAACTGAATAACTGTAATAAGGGTTAATCTATATTTATACAGTGAAACTATGCAGTTATATTTTACATTTGATTACTATCTCTGTACCAGAAAATCTAGTTCAGACCTACATGAAAAACCTGAAAATAACTGTTTATTTCATTTGTATATGTTTTATCTGTTGTGTTTATTTCTGCTATTGCTTGCTTTCTTTTTTTTTTTAAACTGTATGAAGACTGATTGTTTTGTTTTTTGTTTTCAGTGTTCATTCAATAAACTGCTCATGTTCAGCTCATGGATTTGTCTGTTTGAATTCTCGTGATTTTATGTGAACCTGCTCCTTTGCAGCCACAAAAAGCTGAAGTGAGAAATACACAGACAGAAGCACACCCACACAGCTCTGCTCCGCTGAGGCCTGTCCCCTTATCACAGATCTGTGGAGAGCTCTTCTTCTGTGGCAAACTGTGGTCTGCAGGCGTGTAGTTTACTGTGAGAGCATAGTGCAAGCATGCAGCACAGTCTGAAACATGATGATAACTCAGAAACCTGCAGAACATGAGAAGCTGTGCTAATACACTGAGCATAGACCGAGCAGGAGGGAGTGGGTAAGCTGTGCCACTTCTTTAAAGGTTGTCCTCTAGGCATGAAGAAATTAGATCTAAAACTAAAACTAATATACCTAAATATATTTCAACTGAAATTAGAAGAAAGTGTCTACAAATTAATCTTTGGGGAATATTTGAATGATTTACATTGCAAATAAAACATTAATCCAAATGAGAGAGGGGGGAAAAAACAATTAACCAATGCATAATCTCACATTTCCATAAACCAGCCAGGAAATGTTTTAATAATCAAAATATTTTAATGTAATGCTACAATTTTCAACATTTTGAAATAGCAATAATACATTTTACCCCACCGCTAACAGTTTGGGCAAAATGCAACATTTAATAATTCATGGCTAATATTTAGCCAAATAATTTACATTAGTAATTATAACAAATCAACAATTTTTACCATCATGTAAAGTCTATTTTTATATTTTGCTTTGAACATAAAATTTATGATTACCTGCCATTCTAGGAAACTGACTTTGCAATACAAAAAAAAAATATATATATATATATAATTCTAGCTAAAAAGGCCGTAGTATATGATTGTATGGCCATGTGTCTAAAAATGAAATACAGTTTGGTTTGATAGATGAAGGAGGTGACACATCTTACCCCACTCCCCACTACTTGGGACAGTTTGCTCAGACTAGTGCACTAATGTAACAGAAGACACAAAGCAATGATAAGAGTTTAATGTCTGCCAGAGTTTTAATGTACTTGATTGAACTGAACTACATTGCAGTGTCGTCGTTAGACAAAGCTTGGCTGCAGAAAAATGAGAGAACATAAAAACGATTTATTTAAAGCCATTTGTAGAGAGCACCCTGCAAAACCCTGATGATATCACTGCAACGCCTTTCTCTCTCCTTTTGAGACAGAGGGCGACTGCATGGGAGAGAAAATCAATCAAGAGCGCAGTGTGAGTAAACACTTCAGGGAGGCACAGCCACAGATGCAAGTGCTATGGACAAGTCACGTCTGCCAACCCCCCAAACCAGCTTGACACACACACGCAATGAAATGGGTTGTGAAACGAGAGAATGCATCTCCTCTCAAGAAAGGCACAAGCTGTCGTCACTCCTGCTCAAAGCGAAAACAGCGAGAGAGACAGTGTGCGTAAATTCACGAGACATTGCAGTTAGGGCTGCACAATTACTAAAATTTGTAATCGCGATTACAATTACGGATACCACAATTACGTAATCATTCAAAGGCGCAATTAGAATTAAAAAAAATTATGTGCGCTTAAGATGTGTGTTTTTTCTCTACATGCAGCTTATCTTAAGTTTTTACCCCATTGTTTTAATTTTAGTTTTAGTATAACATTATAATACCATGCATATCTTTACTTCGGTTTGGTTTCTTTAAAGGAGACATATCATGCTTTTAAATCGTTCCTTTTTACATATAAATCATACATTTGTAGTCTATATAAAGCGGAACTGTAATGCTTGGGTCTGAATTCCTCATTATTATAGCTCCACAGGCCCCTTTTCTGATGTGCGTCTGAGAGCAACTCGTTTTGGTGCCGTCTCTTTAAATGCAAATGAGACACTTCATACCCCGCCCCCTCTCCAGGTTGTAGCGGTGACACTCGGTTCAACTCCACCCCGTTCGCCCATTTTTGTAGTTTGATAGCAGAGATACGATTATCTAGCGGCACAGAAACGTTTTATTCACACGTTATTAGTGTTGTCACGATACCAAAATTATTTTGTCGATACCGATACCAAGTCAAGTATTGCGATTTCGATACTTTTTCGATACTTTTCCTGAAAAGGGAGAAACACTCTCAAATATCACTGCTGTGCTTTATTTTAAAACCGGGACAACATTCTAATCATATAACACACTAATAAATGAACATATGAACAGCAGATATATTAAACATTTGAACAAAATATGAAATATGAAATATAAAAAATAAATTAGAGCAATGACATTCAAGGAAAAAAAAAAGATAAATTTAGCAGCATTATCTCATTTATCATAAGAAACATAAGAGCTTTATCTTGATTCTGAACTTTGAATAAAAATATGAACAGCGATTATATTAAACAATGTTTAATATTGGTAACATATGATAAGCCTCATTGGTGATATATTTGACATGTGGGGAGAGAGTTGTGGGAGGCCTATACTTCATGTTAAACATAAATATATAGCAGCAAAGACAACAATAGGCTACAGAATAATTCGTTCTGTATTGAGAGGTGCAATATTTGAAAATAGATAATATTTTTTTTAATTACATTTATATTGTATTTATGTCAAAACTTTCAAACATCAAAATGTCATTTATTAATATGTATTCGTGTCAAAATGACATAGAAACATCTTTTCCTATTCTATTTTGCCTGGAAACGCTTCCAACAAGCTTGCGTGTCGCGTGAAAAATAGGCGTCGGTTCTATTTATAGCATACACGCGTTTTCCGCGCGTCTCGAGCTGCGCCCAGACGCGTGTGTCACGCAGGCAGTTAACATGGGAGCCGAAATAAAAACGGACACAACACGCAGACAGTGTGTCGCCGGCCTTACAAATCTGGAACGTGGTCATTCTTAGAAGTATGATACTAATAAATTAAGGAATCGTGACGTTTTTCATTTCCTATTTACTTTTGAAGTATCGGTGCACCGTGCAACAGAGCAAGGTAGGCAACGTACTTCCATATGTCACTCCTCGCGTCATCTTTTTCTACGAGTCGTGGACCACTTGTGCTCGCACATGCAGCCATCTCGCTGTAGTGTTTTGTCACATGACACTGACAGCGGCAGGTTCTTTGCTGCGTGCGTCAGGAAAAAAACACAGACGTCCATAGGGAGGCGTTTAAAAAAAAAAAAAAATTTAAGTAATTTAGGTATCGTGACGTTTTTAATTTCCGAGTATCGCGATACTTTTGAAGTATCGGTACACCGTGCAACACTACACGTTATTAACAAAATGTCAACAACGGAAGACTTGTCCAGCCAGCCTTACATGTTCGAGCCAGAGTCAGAGCCGGAGCGAGATGAAAATGAAGACGACGAACCTGCAGAACAACGTCTTCATATGGATGGATGTATCGCAATGGTGTGTTACTGTAATTACACATGAAACTTTGGTCTTCCGACCTTTTACCACCGTGTCGATTTATTTTGATTAATATGTGCGAGGGAGAGAGAGCAAGACAGCGTCTAGTTTGGAGACGGTGAAGTCTTGTTTACACTTTCACCTGGCTCCGAAGAGAGAGAGTGCGCGCGCGCGACCGTGTCTCTCTCTCTCTCTCTCTCTGCTCGTTCTTTCAGTTAAACATGCGCCCTGTCACAAGCGCGGCAGTTCATCTACATTAGACGGTGTAATGAAGCGTGTGGGTTACTACATCCAACAACCGAACATTTTAACTTACCCTCTCGTAACTTCTGCATCCTTTAGCTTGGACTACAAAATTGCAGCGAGAAATAAAAATGGAGGATTGCTCGAAGTGGTGGGCCGGAAGTCAATGTCCTTATTTGGCAGTTCCGCTGCAAATACTGTGACGTAATAGTTCAAAAAACGTCATAGAGAACAGAAAAATCGGAAAAGGTTGAAAAATATGACCAAAACAGAATATAAAGATATAAACGAAGCACCTGAAGAGAATAATTTCAACTTTTCTGTACTTCTAAACACTCCAAATATACAACAAAATGCATTTAAGGGCTAAAAAAGTGGATTTAGCATGATATGTCCCCTTTAAATAATTATTTTTTTTATATTTGACATTTGAGGCTTAATGCTGGAGCAAAGCAATACAAGTTTTTCAGGAAGAGTGTTTTCAAAACATAATTTAATGTAAATTGTGATAATCATAATTAATAAATCGCAATTACAATTTCAAGGGAATAATTGACAATTATGATTTTTGTCATAATCGTGCAGCCCTAATTGCAGTACTAGGGATCCAATTATTGACGATTGTAGACTATTTCTCTTGACACAAACTGTTATTAAATTTCTTTACAAATTATACATGGGAAGCGAGCAACACAACAACACTAGAACACTCATCCTGTTATAATGAATGAAGGCTTCATTGTACGTTCACATTTTTTCATAAGAGACCCTGCAGTTCAGCATGAGCTCATCGACTGTCCACGCACAGGGTTCTGGACTCTGTACAGAATGACTCTCTTATTTACATTGAGTTGTTTATAACCCAAGTGAATACTGACTGTCACACGCTCTGAATAAGCAAGGGGGGCAACATATCAAAATTGAAAATACTGGGCTTTTCACTTTGGTACTAAAGCTTCTTTTTGAGTGTCAAGGGATGTTTCTTCAGCTTTCGCTTTCAAGTGTCACCGCAAATAGAAGCATGAATCACTAACATGTAGACCAGACTACTTCCATCTCACTCAATAAGACAATCAAAACACCTCTGATTTGTTAATGCGTTCATGCACATAATAACATTAACATTATTGGTTAGGAAAGATTACTGATAATATGCAGAATTGCAGATAGTATTTTGTCTAAATTAATAAAGATAATAACTAAAACCAATGACTTTAAATGCTACAAGTGAATTTCGGCATCACAACATTATAATGTACAGTATGAGAAATGGATTTTAATTTTGAAATCTGCTAAAGATCACATTTAACAGTGTTATTAAATTGTTTGTTTTTGAAGATGAACTTTAAGTGAGCGTTATGTCAAAGGTAATCTAAATTTTAAAATGGTTTAAATTAATGTAGCCTACAATTAAATATCCAATATCCAAAATATTTGCTGAAAACTGATATGGTAACGATTTATTGTTCACTTTGGCCAGCATGAGTTGTTTTTAATTAAAAATGAATAAATGGATTAAAAAATCCTTTGTCATAATGGCAGTAGATTTAAACAGACTGCTGTAAAGGACACGTCAGAATTAGTTATAAAATTACTAATAGTTATAAAATAGTTATAAAAACACTTGTGTAGCAAAGCAGCAATCACACAACAAAATCTTCACATTGCATCATTACATGGTATCATCTATCATTATTTAAGAGTGGTCTTCACATCGGATACCTACATCCTTCTTTCCAAGTCACAGCATTGTTGTTAAGCATCATGCTATGTAGTTGTAAATTAGTTGCAAAATGCCTGGTTCTTAAACTCTGGAGACCAGCTACATAAACATGAACACCATTAGGGTTGGTTTCCCATCGACTGAGAAGTGATACAAGCTCAACATGCCGCAAATGAGGACTTAGCATTGCAGAATGAGGTCTGTGGAGACGTTTAGGACAGCAATAGCTGAGCCTGAGCAAGCAAGCTGTTCTATCCCCTAAAGCAAACCTAAACATCATTTATCAGATAATCTGACTACGGTGGCAGTTTGCAAGTAAACAGAGTTGGCGAATGGGAATATAAAAATAAAAATTGCCGTATCCTAATTTTTTTTTAAATAATGAATATTATTTCGAATTGTTTACGAATAAAATGAAATAAAATAAAAATGAGAAAGCAAAAAAACTTTGCTTGTTGCTGAATCATGTTGTGATTAGTCTGTTAGCTTAGCGATTAACACTGGCCACTTGCTGATTTAGATAAGATGTCTTTCATGCTGTTAAGCATTAAGTTAAAGATTAACAAAAAGCAAAGAGGTGAAATTGAGCAAGCAGTTTTTTATGGTTTTAGTTGTATAACTATAATAACTCTGTTGTGGCCTCCTGAGTCCCATTGCAAAAAGGTTTGCTACAATGAAGGCTACGGTTAATCGTGACAGAAATTCTGTAACACTGATAGGAAAAGATTAAATTAGTCCTGCCAGACTTTTCCAAATACTGCAGATGTAACATATTACTGGAACTGGCCTGTCCGCTATAGTGGAATTGTTTTGCATGGACTGCATTATCAGGCCCAACTCAGTGCTGTTCCTTTAGACAAGTCTGGCTCTGATACCTTTTGGCTAAGGATGACCCATTTCCATAAAACACTATCTGTACTCAGAGAAGGCCAGAAGCACTGTCAAATGTACACGCTAACAGCAGGACATCTAGCACACGCACTTGAGGTTTTCCCTCCAATACGCACATCAGAAGACATGTCAGAGTCAAAAAGCACAGAATGATGTCAGCAGTCATCTCACTGTCTCACCTTTCACTACTGCAACATGTGCTCAATTTCATCTTCGTCTCAAAGCTTAGCCAACTGTTTAGGGGGCCTTTAGCCCCACAAAAATCGGTGAAACTTTAAAGTTATTATTAGAAATGATCCTTCCTTAGTACGTGGCGTATGGGTTATGGGTCAAATACAGTGATATAAGGGTTCTGTGATATAAGGGCCACAAACTGTTAATAATATACATCTACAGACAAAAAAAGAAAAGAAAAAAAGAAAGTTGTGTTCTGAAACTTTCATTTGAATGATTTCTGATAGGATTATGACACTATTAAAAAATATGAAAACAGAAAACAGTTCTATTAAATGGGAATAATATTTCACAGAATAACTGTTTATTACTGTTTTTTCACTGTGTTTTTGATTGAGTAAATGCAGCCTCGTGAGAATAAGAGACTTCTTTTAAAAAATATATATTTCGACCCCAAACTTTTGAACAGTAGTGTATATCCAATATAGTGTGATAACAATACATTAAAATAATAATAATAATATCTACTAAAAAGCAATATATGGTATCAATACATTGTGCTCAATGTCAAGCCAAGTCAAGAAAGATTCAAGCCTGCATCCTTTCACACTTTTTCACATCAGCACGGCGAGAAGCTGAGCCCCTAAAAGAGTGAAATCCAAGAATCACCCCCGTCTCAATGTTACATCCCCTCTTTACCTCCACTCACATTCACACAACACAGCTCTCTCTTCAACTGTGTAACCAAACCTCCATTCCAGTTTCGGTTCTCTTCAGCACACGCGTCTGTAACTCGACCAACATCCCAGTTTCTATAGTTCTGTTCAGCGCACGTCTCTTTATCACAATGTAATCTGCCTGTTTCCTTTGTGCCCCTGTTATCCGATCTAAAGCCAGCCACTTTACATCCTGAGCCATTATACCATCCGCCACTTAATATAGTTTAATGTCTCTGACTTCATTAAGGGACGGAAGCAAGTGGACAACTAACTCATTACTCCAGTCTAATTCCGAAGTTCTGCCGGCTGCTCTATTGAACCATTTCCAGATATACATGTAGCATATTTTCCAATATAAAACAAGTTTTACTACCACAATACTTGCCTATAAAACTCTGGCCATCACAAAACAACAATTTAGATCACCGTCTCTCAACTGGCACAGATCAGAAAATTGTGATATTGCATTTAGGTCCTTGCGCTTGAAGGCAAAATGATTCATTGCTAAATATGACAGGCGAAGAGAAAGAAAAAAACAGAGGAGGAGGGAAAGAGAGGGAGAGAATGATAGCAAGGGAGTTGTGAAGAGCAAAGATGAAAGGAAATCAAAGTAGAATCCCAATGCGTGGAGAAGGGGATCTCCTGTGATTAATCATCCTCCAGCCCAGTATGAGAAGAAATAATCTTGTTAATGTCAACAAAGCCGAATATACGCTCCAAATGCAGTTTCAAGATGTGGGATTTCAAGATGGCAGCATAAAGATGATGTCACGCCATCTGATAGACGGCTGAACGATAAAGAACATGCGACGTCGACCGATGGGCCACAGATCAAATCAGCCGTAATGGGCTTTAATTTCATTTCAGACCAGCGTGGAACACATGCTCAAAAGTCTGTCAACATCTCCTACAGATATTGCCCCCAATTGAATGAGAAATCACAGAGAACATAATTGTGGTGAATTTGCTAGCCGGTGGACCATGAGCTGGAGATCTGCATCTCCACCACAGCAAAAAGCCTCGGGAGCAAATGTAATTACAGCCCAGCTGCCTCTGTTAGACAAACACATGGTTGGAACTTCCAACGTTAGTACACCCAAAAATAAAAATTCTGAGATTCTTTTCTCACCCTCATTTTGTGCCAAACCTGTATGACTTTTTCTGTTTTATATTAGACACAGAACATCCTACTTACTAATACTATTCAAAATGTGCCTATTTTGGTGCCATTTCCACATATAAGCTCTTTTGCTTTACTTTTTCAAATGCTGACCTCATCTGTCTACTGCTCCACCGCTCACAGGACAGTTCCCCCTTTCCGTCTGGCAGTCTTTCTTTCTATATTCCCTGATGTTTCAGTTCCTCACCTGAAACTCAAGTGAAACAGTTCCAGTTATTAAATGTGCACACCCAGGGTTATTACAGTTAGGCTAACTAAAACTAAACCAAAAAAACATGTTTGTTATATAAACGTTGACTGAAATCAAATATAAAAAGATTTTATTTCAGCTAGTTACCAACATTTCTCATTTTCGTAACTTTAGATCGATGTACTAAAATAACTAAAACTGATATAAAAAACCTAAACTATATAGATATATCTAAAAATATATATATCTAATAAATATTAATAAAAAATGACAAAACAGAACAAAATGACAAAAACAAATTATAAATTAAGATGAAAATGGAAATGGAAAATATAAAATAAAAACAAATTCAAAATATTAAACCTATAATAGTAATAACACTAAAATGACACTGTCTTGTTTTAGGTCACATTCAACAAAAATAGAAGAAAAAAATAGAACTAGCCTATGCCAATAACAACTCTTAACATATACAGTCATGCTCAGAATTAATCATACCCCTGTTAAATATGATCAAAAATGGCTGTAAAAAATAAATCTGCATTGTTTATCCCTTTGATCTTTCATTCAAAAAAATTCCACAAATCTAACCTTTCATTGAAGTAAAAGAATTGAAAGCGGGGAGGAAATCACATTATAAAATAAATGTTTTTCTCCAAAACACGTTGGCCACAATTATTGGCTCCCCTAGAATTTTTTATGAATAAAATATCTCTGAAGTATATTAATATTTACCTTTATTTAGCACACCAGGGTGACTAGGAACATGAAATTGTCTAGCTATGACTTCTTGTTTCACAGGAGTTTAAATATGAGGAAACACAAAGGGCAAATTCCCTTAATCATCAATCACAATGAGTAAAACCAAAGAATATAGTTCTGATGTGCAGCAAAAGATTGTTGAGCATCACAAAATAGAAAGTGGCTGTAAGAAAATAGCTAAAGAATTGAAAATCCCCATTTTGACCATCAGGGCAATAATTAAGAAGTTATAATCAACTAAAGATGTTACGAATCTGCCAGGAAGAGGACGTGTGTCTATATTGTCTTAATGCACGATGAGGAGGAAAGTTTGAGTGGCCAAAGACTCTCCAAGGATCACAGATGGAGAATTGCAGATATTAGTTGAGTCTTGGGGTCAGAAAGCCTATTAAAAAAATAAATAAATTCAAACAACCCTTACACAACCACATGTTGTTTGGGAGGTTTTCAAGAAAAATGCTCCTCGCTCCTCCAAAAACAAACTCTATTCAGTTGTCAGACATGACTGGAACTTCAAACGGCACAGGGTTATATGGTCAGATGAAACTAAAAAAAAATAGCTTTTTGGCAGCAAACACGCTAGATGGGTTTGGTGCACACAAGGATAAAAAGTACCCCATGTGGACAATTGAATATACCATTGGATCTTTAATGTTGTGGGCATATTTTTCTGCTGGAGGTCCTGGACTTCTTATTCAGATACATGGCATCATGGATTCTATCAAATATCAACAGATAAAAAAAATCTAAACCTGACGCCTTCTGCTAGAAATCTTATAATGGGCCGTGGTTGGATCTTCCATCAGGACACCGATCCAAAACAAACATCAAAATCAACACAAAAATGTTAGGGAGCACAAAATGAAGCTTCTGCCATGACCGTCCCAGTTCCCTGACCTGATGAGTGGGGTGAACTGAAGAGAAGAAGCACCAACATGGATCTGGGAATCTGAAGGATCTGGAGAGATTCTGTATGGAGGAATGGTCTCTGATCTCTTGTCAGGTGTTCTCCAAACTCATCAGGCATTATAGGAGAAGACTCAGAGCAGTTATCTTGGCAAAAGGAGGTTGCAAAAAGGTATTTAATAAAAGGGTATCAATAATTGTGGGCAATGTGTTTTGGAGAAAAACATTTATTTCATAATGTGATTTCCCCCCCACTTTCAATTCTTTTACTTCAATGAAAGGTTCGATTTTTGCCAATTTTCTGAATGAAAGATCAAAAGGATAAACAATGCAGATTTATTTTTTACAGCCATTTTTTATCATATTTACCAGGGGTATGATTAATTCTGAGCACGACTAGATACACATAAACAACAACATTCTCTTTATAATAGTACTTAAGATACACTTTAAAAGCACATATGTTTGCCCACCCAAATGCACATGGAGGAAGTGTTCAGAAAACAATGAAAGCAATGCAATTCTGTATAGCGGCACAACATTTTTACTTGAGCTGAGCGAGCTTCTGCTATGCATTCAGGGATGTCAATGTATGGATTACAGGTAGGGCTGCACGATTAATCGCAATGAAACCACACGCGATTTGGCAAAGGCTGCGATTATTTTCTGCGCAGCTTGTCAGTGCGGTGTGGCTGATCGGTAGTAAACGCTGCTCCATCTGAACACCAGAGGGCGCTCTCACGCAGACACACCAAATATGCCCCGCCGCAGAAGTATAATACTTAACTTCATTCCAGGAAATCCCTACTATGGTCATCATATTATTGCTGTAGTTGAATAAACAGAGGATTGAAACGCTTTGATTGATTAAACATGACTTATAAACACACGACTGCCTTATTCTGTGTAAGAAGCCACATCATCTCACAGAATGATGCTCAACTGTCGTTATGAAGTGAGTTTGGAGTAAAAGCATGTTATTAAATGTTGTCTTTTGTTGGACAAGAGGTTCATAAATGCTTCTCATGTTTGGAAAGGTGTTTGACGCGTGTTGCTTTTTCAAATGCACATTATAAGTGACTTAAACTCACAGCGCTTTCAGATGGAGCAGCGTTTACGGAGCCGTACATCAATGACAAGCTGCGCATTCAAAATAATCGCATTCTTTGCGATTTCATAATCGCGATAAGCCAAATCGGTTTAAGTGCGATTTTGTGTAAATTGCGATTAATCGTGCAGCCCTAATTACAGGTGTCTGCGTACTAGAATTATCATAATCAGCAAACCAAATTTAAACTATCTAGACCAGTAAATTGTACTATTTCTAATAACTTAAGGGGTGGTCACACTACACATACACTACACTCCTTCAGAGCATGACGTCATATCATGACCGCTGCGGTATCCGAAGAAAGTTTGCATGCTCAAAGTCAAGTGTGACCGTGGCTTTAGACCTGTAATCTTGAAGAGCAATCTATAAACTCAACAAATAGCTTAAGGTTAGACATGAGATGAGTAAACGGTGGTGGTGCTTGCTAACTGAGAGGAAGTATCTGGAAAGGTTACGAAACATTATTTGTTTGCGCTCGTTTCTATTTGAGATGAATGTATTAAAATATGGCCTTAAAGGTCCCGCCTCGTCTACAGGCCCTCTGGAGATCCCCATTAACCCAAATGTCAATATCAGAGTGCTTCACAAGTGCTAACGGAGGGTCTTAATCTAATCCATTACCGATGACCCTGGACAACGGTCCTAGATTTTCCCTCAGAAGGTTTCACTCTCCCAAGCTCTCACGTCAGACGTTGCCCCAATGATGGTCAACAGCACTCTAACTGTTATTCAGTGCGTCATGCGACTTATAATTCAGTTCCACCCTCTCTTCGACATAGCATGTCCAGGAAAGCGAGTCGGCTGCTGGGTTACCGAGAAACAATGGCATTCCTGTGCTCTGTGATGCCAGGTGCCGGCAGGAACACGATCCCTTCCATCTGTCCGTCTGTTCTGGCAAGCGCTCGGCCAGGCCCGGGCAGCAGCTAGGGAGAGTCACAAAATGGGACTATTGTTCCAAAGCCTCTTGGAGGAACACACTAAATACCACCACCCCCCCCCCCCCCCCACACACACACACACACACACACTTCCCCAACACAAACGTCAACGAACGCACATCAGCATAAACACGCACATCAGGAATGAAGCTAAAGACAAACGCACAGTAGAGTTTCGGACGCAGAGCCGCTGCCACTGTCAGCCCAACAACATGCGCCTCACACGCATCTGCAGTTCTGCTGAAGTCTTGCTGAAGTCTTGCTGAGGGGGAAAACAGCATGCTGCGCTGCACAGCCCAGTCCCATGGAATATGATTCATTTCCTTTAAATGTAGGACCCGACAGCCTCTCCTCTCCAAGATAACTCAGCACTGAGCTACTTTCAAATCTGCCTGACCTTATTGCCAAGAACATTATATTTTTAATGACTTTTTGGATTTTCAATTCGAAGCCACGATGAAACGGAAGTAGCGACATATCTTTTCATCCATACTGTGATATAGTCTAAATCGGAGTATGATGGATTATCAAAACAGAAAAAAAAAATGTTGGCAGGGAACTTGGTTCTATTCAAGGTTGTTGATTGGATTTTAAGATGTGGCTGTTTTGGGTGATTGTGGAGGGGCGGGGTTTAAGCAGACTTAATGATTCGGTATACATCACCAAAGAGTCATTTTCACTGAAAGATTGAGATATGACATTTTAATTAAACATTACAACATCAAAAAACTGTCAAACAAATAAAAATACATGGATGAATCATTCACAATAAGATCTATAATTAATTAATCATTGTATAAATCTACTAATCTACTCATTTTTCAATGAAAAAAAAAAGATTTCTGCATCAAAACCTATTTGCAATTTAGCAAAATATGATGCGTTTATAGATTTTTCAACAGAATGAATTTTCCACTTCCTATTAAAAAAGGCCACCATTATTATAATAATTGATATTTTTCCATTAAGATGATCTCTATCCAATTAATTCTTAGAATGCCAGTGTTATTATTATCTTTTTCATTTCATTCTATTACTATTTTTGTGCAATACCATAGTATTTCTGTAATGTTAGTCTAAGTTGAGGTTTTGGACATATCAAAATAGCACAGAGTAAATTAACAAATCAAATAAAAAAGTTTTATTAAAACAACCCTGCATAGACTAGAGATGCATTACAGTCTCAACCCGACGCTTTGCATCTATCCTTTTAGGTTTAACGTATTCTCCAAGCACAGCAACCATTTGACGCCCTCAGGCAACGCTTTACCCCCTCACACACTGGGACTATCAATTCCTCCCAACTAAAAACACGCATGTACCCAGGGTCTGTCCGAAATCCACATAGCCGGTGCACTGTTTAGAGGCGAGAAGACCAGTGAAAGTAGCAGCAGATAAATAATGGATAGCTCGTTCTTTCTCCTCTGTGAAAAAACATGACAGATCAGTTCCTGCACCCTCTGCTTGTAAAGCTTCATTTCTGACTCCAGGGGCCCGCCGCCCGCCGTCTCCACGCTCTCATCTTCTAATGGTCCTACCAGTGATTACTGAGACATAAGTGCACCGTCTGTCTTGATGATCAATCATCCGCTGGATCTATAAAGACGGCCCCACCACAGAGCTCCCCAAATGTAATTAAATTTAAAAGAGTGGACGCTGCCCGACCTGCCAGCAGTTTGAGGGGCGTCGTTGGCTGTAAGCATGACTGACAACTTATTTATAGTGCTTTAGCTGCACGCAACACAATACATGATGATGACAACTTGGGGTGTTCGACAAAAGCATGCTCAATTTCACCTGTCATGTCATCAATGGACTCCTGAGAGCCACTGAGCAATAAAACAGCTCTTTTAACAGGAGAGTGCTATTCAATAATAAGCATTGCAGAATTATATCATTCAGAACAGACAAACAAGGCATCTGGGGGTCAATGTTTCCCACTACTATATACAACAGAAGTAGAATAGGAGCAACTCACTGAGGATCAGCTCAATTAATCACTTTTTAATGTCAGCCTACTTTTGACTTTTCAACTAAGCCAGCCCTCAAAAGAGCAAATGTATGTTGCATGCCAAGTCAATCTTAACCGCAAAGTTATGGCAAGCCCTTTCAAGTAATCCAATAGAGACTGGTAGCCTTTTTCATTTTTAATAGGCCTAACTTTTTTAGCTATTCATTACATACTAGATCCTACTACCTAGTGGTAGGATGGTGACCAGTATCCTTTGAATAAATCACTAGTAGACATTCATTAGGGCCTATCAGTACTTATTCCTTTGCTACTAGTCACTATCCCAAAATTTCAAGTACTCCAATGTTTCCGGTACAAAACAAAACTGAAACAAAAAATTGCCACTGAATTCTACAGGAATCTGTGATTCAGATAAGCCATTTATTTCGGTCTATAGTGTATTCCAAATGTTTAAAGCACAGAACCATGTTCAGTACTGATTTCTTCATTATTAGTGACTATTTTAATGGTAATTATTATCTATTCCAATTCCCTAATAACAATTGAATAGATATTGGTACCTATTTATTAGACATTAAGATGTAGGCTATTCCAATTGCTGTCACGTTTTAACTAGTCGTCAGATTCAGTCTATGAAGAAGCCATTTTGATTAATAATTACATTCACACAGCAAAAAAACAATTGCAAACAGTGACATAAGGAATGTTACTAACAACTGATACTAGACGTGTCTCATTTATGCATAAGTAGCCTAGTGAAACGGAAAACTATCGGTAACCAATTCACAATAAGTTAATGAACTAACAATGAAAACTTTTAAATTCAACATTTGCTAACACATTAATCCATGGGTTGTATCTTACGTTAACAAAGATTAATATTACTTGCGTTAGCAAAGATGAATAAATACTCAAAGAAATGTATTGCTCATTGATAGGTCATGCATTAATAACGATAACTAGCCTACTAGGACATTCAAGTAAAGTGTTTCCAAAATATACTATATTAGAATACTTATTAATAAATTCCAAAAAATAATATCAGTAATATAAATACACATAAGTTACTAGTAGGTTTTAATGGGGAAAATTTGTTAAAACGGCTTGCCATACATGCCTTCACTGTCCGAGTGCGATTTCTTTCAATACATTTTATAGACGCTACAAAAGTCGCATTCCTGTATTGAAACATCGCTGCTCTTGTACAGTCTCTGCTTAACACTGACACATGAAGAGACCAGAAAAACAGTCGGCAACAGAACAGCCCGAGAAAACGATTCGGGAGCCGACAATTATGCGGGATACATTTTAGATATACAAATTAAAAGATTTACCTTATCTCGTTTCGACAGCGCGCGAGACGATAACAGAGACCGTTGAGACCTTTCGCTTCGTCCCAGTGCGGATCTGAGGCTCCACGCGCTGGAAAAAAAAATTTGATCTTCAGATGGTAGTACCTCAAAAATTAATCCCAAACATGGTCGAGCGGAGATCTGGCCCGAAATACAGCG
The DNA here is from genome assembly GCF_965113295.1 of Leuciscus leuciscus. Lineage (NCBI taxonomy): Eukaryota > Metazoa > Chordata > Actinopteri > Cypriniformes > Leuciscidae > Leuciscus > Leuciscus leuciscus. The sequence continues at coordinate 14,661,210 of NC_138744.1, forward strand.
CTTTTCTCAAAATCCGCCGTCTCGTTCCGAGGGGGATGGTAACCCGTTAGTTTAGTGCGCGCAGGGCGGCCTGTTCGCTGGTAATTATGGTGTAAATTGGCCGAGGATCGAGGACACTCCGTCCGCTGGATGAGCGCTGCGCTCCGGCTGAAAGCACTGAGTGAGCGCCGCTATTCGGACTAACGGAGACGGAGCAGCTGAAGAGACCCGCCCACTCTGTCAACCCGGAAGAGAACTGTCAACGAAATGGCATTAATGACATCAGTTGCACTCAAGAATGGGAGCCATGGGTTGACAGTGGAAATATTATTAACAACCTTCTAACCTCTTGCTAAATCAGTTATAAACGTCCTTTATTGATTATTGTGTTAGAATGGGAGAGTTGTGTATAGTTTTATTGTGTCTTGGTATCCAACCAAGAAATTTTAACTGCTCATAAATTATCACCCAGATTGTTTTGCAGTTTGTTATGGTTGGTTTTGGTTCATATGGTTCTCAACTATTTTTTCTTAAATAATCATTGCTTTAAAATTAAACTTTTAAAATGTGTTAAAATGTATGATCCATGAATTGCACTGGGACTGCAAAATAAATGACTAATATGACCTTGGCTGACCAGGAACATTAACACTTTTGTATTGCATAATGTTCACGATGTTGTTTGACGTTTTGCATGTGTGACGTGTGATAACATATCAATAAAACACTGGGCCAAATATTGTAGCGTTACGTATATTATCAAGTGACAGGTAAATATGCATCACAAAACATGTAGAGTTTGATTGGATGCACAGCCTTCAATGTCAACAACAAAGGCATTTAAAAATATATATATTTATTTATGTTACAATGCTGTGCAAAAGTCTTTTCACACAAAAAAAAGGTTTTAAGCCAGTTTATTTTATCTTTTGCTGTAGTGTCAGTAGGAAATATCAGTTTACATTTCCAAACATTGCTTTTGCCATTAATTGAAATAATCAATTGAGGGATTTAAAAACAAAACAAAAAAACATCCTCACTTTTCAGCATTTTTACACAAGTGCCTAAAACTTTTCACAGTACTGTAGCTTTGCAGGTAGGTTTCTTCAAGCATCTTGGAGACGTTGATGTCCACAGTTCTTCTGGATTTAGTCTGTCTCAGTTTTTTCTGTTTCTTCATGTAATCACAGACAGACTCGATGATGGTGAGATCAGATCTCAGTGTGGAGCAGACCGGCTGCTGTCAGACTCCTTGTGCATACAAAAATTATTACAATTAAGGAATGTTTGGAAATGTAAACTAATATTTCCTACTGACACACTACAACAAAATATATAAATAACTGGCTTAAAATAATTTTATTGGGGTGAAAATACTAACGTGCCTAAGACATTTGCACAGTACTCTATGTTTATATGACTAGTGCCTTTATAATTTGAATTTAGCTTTGTTATTGCCTAGTTGTGTTGCACTAACACACCGATTTAAGACAGTGGTATGTAAAACAGGTGAGGACATTTTCGGGTCAAAGAATGATGGTGGGTCCAGTGTTAGAAAAGAAATAATAGCACTTTGGTCCGTACAGTATGTTTACACTTTACAAAGTGATATTTACTTAATTTCATTGCTTATATAGTTTTACATATTGTCAGCCATCATCCATACCCCTACCACCATTTTTCCCCCTTTGAAATAAACAGCTCAACTGCTCTATAATGTTGACATCCTGTAGTGGGATTTTTTTGAACTTTGAAAGAAAGAAAAAACTCATGTCCTGGTTTGAGAAAATACAAAATGGCAACAGCAACAATGACCCTTGCCCTGTGTTCTTGGCAGCTGTAAAAAATCTTCCAGAAAATTAATTGCTTTGTCATAATTTTCAGTGTTAATGTTTTTCTAGAATCAAATTTATTCTCTCTATTCTGTTTATTTGAAGTTGCTTCAGAACAGCTTTAGTAAAAATAATAAAGCAATATTAATATGCAAAAACCTAATAAATGAAAATGAATATACATTCCTTTTGTGTCTAAGTGTACTTGCATGACTTTGCGTTTTAGGAGTGCAATAATATTCATTTGGAAAATAGGGCCATATCTGGTGCTATTATTCCATGCCAATTTAGGACTACCGGCAGCGACACTGCATGTTTAGTCACGTTTTATCTTCTGAAATACTCTGAGTATTTGTTCCATAAACTAACAACACACGCGCACACACATACACACATTCTAAACAATGACCCGGTAAAAAACCCAATCTTTCATTTATTGCAGTTAAGTTTTATTCATAAAATATTCATGGTTGTTTGCAATTGAACCTCAATACAGAATTTCCAGCTATAGTTTATTTATGCATTGCATGCACCAGACACTTGTAGCAACTTCGTCTTGATGAAATATAAATGAGACGTCAAGTGTGTTCAGTATGTTCTTTGCCCCAGTCCTCTCTCAACCTTTTATAAAAACGGTAACTCATCCATAGTAAAGCCAAAACACTACAGCAGGACTAAACTGGGGTGAACCAAACAGTTGTATTCGGGTCAAATGCCAAAAGAGGATGTAGACACAACACTATAGCAGGAAAGAGGAGCTCTGTCCCTTCTTATCAGTGGCCACCTGCAACATCTTAGTTGTTTTCTTCAAGGAAGAGGAGAGAGAGAGAGAGTGTGTGTGTGTGTGTGTGTGTGTGTGTGTGTGTGTGTGTGTGTGTGTGTGTGTGTGTGTGTGTGTGTGTGTGTGTGTGTGTGTGTGTGTGTGTGTGTGTGTGTGTGTGTGTGTGTGTGTGTGTGTGTGTGTGTGTGTGTGTGCGTGCGTGCGTGTTGTGTTGTGTGAATAAACTCAAGGACAACATAATGTTCTATAGAACGTGTCGATCTGCAGACATGGGCAGTATTTCAATTAAATGTATTTTAAATACGTATTTAATTACTTTAGTGTATTTTGTAATTTGTATTTTGCAGGAGTGGAAAAAATAAAATGTAGTTTGTAACAAAATATTTTGAGGGAGTGTATTTAGAGTATTTCAAATACTTAAATACTTAAGAAAAATCACCATATGCTTATCACCATAGTAAATGATTTTGCCATATTTTCGGTCTGATGTTGCCAATGGCAATGTCCAGGTTAGATGCACGAAAATCACGTGACACCCTGTAGACCGGGCTCCCTCCAAGAAGAGTTTTGAACACAGGAGAAGAAGTGGCGCTGCTTCTCTTAAAGAGGTTGTACGCTGCGTCATATCATTACGCCTGCTGGACTCATGGTACGGCAGCAAAGTTTCTTGATTATTACGCAGTAATGAGAGTATAGTTCCTAGCCATATCAGCCTAGAAAATCACAACTTTTCATTTTCCGTCATTCTTAGTACACGATGTAACTACAGAAGAGTCAAGTTTTAAATAGGAAAATATCAAAACTCTTTGGTCATTTTTTTGAGAGAGATGCTAATGGTCCTGTCCGATTCAATGATCTATGCTAAGCTATGCTAAAAGTGGTACCGCCAGACCTGGAGATCGGCTGAATGGATTCGAAAACGGTAAAGAGTTGTAAAATGAACCTATTTCCAAAAAAAAGTGGAGAATCCCTTTAAAGCACAAGTAGAGTAACGGTGATAATATGGCTACGTAGCCTACATCAAACACGTTTTGAAGGGCAGCCTACCACACCATTGATGTGAACTTAGCTATACATGTCATTTACGTCAGAGGGAGCTATTTCAGGCCCTGTAGAGATTTATTGAAATGCCCATGCTTTTTTATTTTGCTACTTCGCCATTTTGAATTTACACATTTCTCATATTTGTGTTATTGCAACTATTTGTGTTATTGACCTTTCAGTAATAAAAAAGAAGACTTAAGATTATTGTGGGAGTATTTTTGTATTTTCAAAATACCAATTACTTGTATTTTATTTAAATACATTTTTCACATCAGTATTTTGTATTTTATTTTGTTACATTTCATGAGACAGTATTTGTAGTTTGTAACAAAATAGTTTTTGATGTATTTGTGCCCACCTCTGTCGATCTGTATGAGGTGATTTCTCCGTCACATTTTTCTCTTTATGTCTCCAACAATATTTCCCTTCAAAATATGCAGAGGGGTCCATATGAAAGAGAACAAAGTGAACTCTGAAGTTGACATTTAAGATGGCAGAAAAGGTGAAATGACAAGTAATGGCATTCATAGAAAGGACAAGAACAGAGAATGAAATGAAGAAAGGAAACACTCACCCCTTTTGAAGTCTCCTTTCTGTGGGCATAATGTAAAATAGGCATAATATGAAAGAAGTATCCTAATATTTATATTATTATAGCTATGCAGCTTTTCCAACAAATTCAAGTGCTTTTCAGAATTATATGGCTGAACTACACTGGCAAACAACAACAATTCATTCAATGCAAAAATGACTGCTGTAAAAATAAAATCAAAATAGACATCCTTATTGAGAAGAAATATAGATGTTTAAGACTTAAATAGTTTGTACATCAGTCAAAATCCCCAATTTTCCACTACTGTGATAGTGGTTAAAATTGGAATATCTATTTTTGTACGTTTTCATTACATTTCTCTGTCACTCAAAGAAAGGGGAGAAGGGAGACATGAAGGACAATGCTGTGGTGGGTGTTGAATCAAAATCTATAGAGGGGAGAAATAATTACCTGACATCTGTTTTTAACAAAGTTAATTAGTCATTTATTTCCCCCAGCAACACGTGTGATTGATATATAAATGACATTATTCTCTTTTATTCTATAACGAGTAAGTGTGATGAAGCATAAAACTGTCATGTTAGTTAGTCAGTGTCATGAAGCATAAATCAAACTTAACTTCAGCTCTAACTGCTGGGAATGGGAAAAGGCAATTTGTTGGCCCTATTTCAAATTATATGAAACAATATATATCAAATCATATTTGGCCGCGATACAACTATTTGAAAATCTGGAATCTAAGGGTGCAAAAAAATCAAAACATTGAGAAAATCGCCTTTAAAGTTGTCCATTTATGTTCGTGATTGTGCTGCATTCACTCACAAAAATAAATGTGTTATATATTTAAGGTAGGACATAAACAAAATATCTTCATGGAACATGATATTTACTTAATATCCTAATGATTTTTGGCATAAAAGAAAAATCGATCATTTTGACCCATACAATGTATTTTGTTGGCTTTTGCCACACATATACCAGTGCGACTTGTGACTGGTTTTATGATCCAGGGTCACATATTAGTACAAATATTTTACAGAGATGTTTGGCTCAGTCACTCTAGAATTCTACTGTGAACAAAAAAAATTAAAATAATAATAAATAAAAAACAAGCAACAAGCTGAAATATTAATATAATAATCAATAATGTTTTATATTTGTTCTACAAAAATATTATATTGCAACCCTTAACACAAACGGAACCATCGGGCGCAATCGATTGTAGCAACGGAATACAAATATAACGCACGCTGTCACGGTCTTATCATCTTTTCCGGGTGAATAGGATGTTGTGATATAGCTGTAGGCTAACGAGTTTTTACAAAATTCCAGGTTATGTTCGTTGCTTAAAACTACAAATGTCTGCGTCTTCTGAACCGGGAATAGCAAAAGCAAGGGATTTGAATCCAGCGACGCTCTCGACTAAAGCACAAACAGCGGCGGCGTTAGTTGCTCAAGCACGGAGCAAGAAGCGAGCCGTCAGTCCCGCGATCCACACAATACCGCAGCCAATTAATAACATCAGCAAAAAGAAAAAAACACAACCTCCATCGTCAACTACTCAAACTCAGGTAAAGAAAAAACACCGGACTTCGACATGACGGGACTAACGTTACTTTTTACACGTCATGTTTAATTTAATAATGAAACGTGTCTCGTTGGTGGTGTTGCATTTGTCTCAGGTTGCTCCAGTGGAGGGGACTTCTGAAGGAAAACCAGCAGCAGCTGTTGATATTGAGACTGCTACAAAGTGTCTGCCTTTTAAAAACCCTAACTTTGTGGTAAGAGTCTTCTCACAAAAAGTCCCATATGTAGGCCTACTTAGATATATTTCAAGACATTCATAAGTCTTTCCTCCACTAGCACTCAGGAATTGGTGGAGCAGCAGCAGGGAAGAAGAATAGGACTTGGAAAAATCTGAAGCAGATTTTAGCAGCGGAGAAAGCGCTACCCTGGAAAATATCTGATCCAAACTGTGAGTCTGACTTACAAAAGTAATCAAACTCCGACTAATTCTGTCAAAATAAGAGTTTAAACATCTGATCAGAATAATAATTGCCAGATTTGAGTGTTTACATCTCAGGTCAGAGTCTCAGTGAATGTGTTGATTTACTTTGACAATATTTAAATCTTTATTTGTTTTTCTCTAAGACTGCAGCATAGATGCACCTCCTTCTATGAAACCTGCTAAAAAGTACTCGGACATCTCAGGTCTACTGGTGAGTCTGTTGTAAAATGATGTTGGTTACTAATGCAGAAACATTGCTAATGTAATTGACTGGATGTACCCTCTAACCACACCTAATGATTTTTACATATCTGTGTCCCAGGCAAACTACACTGATCCTCAGACTAAACTGCGCTTCGCATCAACGGAGGAGTTTTCCTACATCCGTCAGTTGCCCACAGACGTGGTGACCGGATACCTGACTCTCCGTAAAGCCACCTGCATTGTTCCATGAGAGAGAACCCCAAAATAAATCGGGCTGACTCTCTTTTCCAGGCATAGACTTTCATTGGATTATTTAGAATGAACTCCTTTTATTATTATTTTTCTTACACTGTTTTTCACACAATAATTGTCGGTACCTGTATTGTGAACCAAATATGAAACAATGCAAATGCTCATTGTAACTCCTTAATCTTAAGATCTTAAATGGATCCAAATACTGGTGTTAGCTATAACCAGTAACCCAGTGTGAATTAGATTATAAATAGAGACAGCTCTCTAGAAAAGGAACTATTTCTGTTGTCAACCTCATGAAACTCATTATTAGAACAGTTCACAATGTGGTCAATGAATAAAGTATTTAATTTAATAATAATATTGATATTGTTTTGCCTGGTAATTGGTCTCCTAAAGCTGTTTTTCCATATCAAAAGATGCTGTATGGCCTTTGGCTTTCATAAGTTACATTTAGTCATTTAGAAAACGCCTTTATCCAAAGAGACTTACAAATGAGTAAGTGACTGACAATGCAAGAAGTGCTCAAAATAGAAAGTTTTAGACATTGCTTAGAGTAGCATAAACCAGACAAGGGAGGGATTCAAGGAAAAGGAAAGATGTTTTTTGTTTTTTTATGAGGTCAAGTGCTCATGGAAGAGATGAGTTTTCAGCTGTCTTTTGAATGTTGTCAGGGTGAGGTCGGGGAGATCCTTCCACCAGCATGGAACCGTGAATGAGAATGTTCTGGAGAGATTTTGTGGCTCTCTGTGAGAGTACCACGAGCCGTCGCTCATTTACCGATCGTAGGCTTCTGGTAGGGATGTAGACTCGTAGGAGGGAGCTGAGCCTGTGGTAGATCTGTAAGCAAGCGTCAATGCCTTGAACTTGATGCGAGCATCGAGTGGTGTCCAGTGCAGAGAGATGAAGAGAGGTGTGACCGACGTGGGCCATTTTGGGCTTGTTAAAGACGAGCTGCAGCTTTCTGAATCATTTGTAGAGGTTTAATTGCACATGATGGAAGTCCAGCCAGAAGAGCATTGCAGTAATCAAGCCTAGAAATTACCAGGGCTTGGACGAGACGTTGTGTTGCATGCTTGTTAAGAAAGGCCTGATCTTCCTGGTGTTGTGCAGTGCAAACCGGCATGATCGAGCTGTCTTTGAAATGTGGTCTTTGAAGGTCAGATGGTCATTAAATATTACTCCCAAGATTCTGACCGACCTTGATGGGGTGAATGATGAAAAGCAGATCTTGCATCCCAAACTCATGACCACTGCTTTACAAACCATTATTCTTACCGCTGAGCTACTGAACCTCATCTAATTAATTAATTAATGTACGTGACAATGAATGATTTTGTTTGTTCATAAGGGAATCCTTAATGAAGAACAAAATGTAACATTTCAGATAATCTTTCTGTACTATGATGTATATGACGAGGTCTTTCTGATGTCACAACTCTACTGTATAGAGTTAAAAAAGCTGCGGTGAAATTATTTCATTTTAATAGAGAAAAAGGAAGATCTTTACCTCAGATCTTTCATATCAAGGTAGATTCAACAACATTCTACTGAACAACATGTATTGAAGATCAGGACCTAGTCTTACAACCTGCGAGTCCCAGTGTTCCTTCCTCTGTGAAGGTCCATGTCCATCCAAATCACTGCAGTATGTCAATTCAGGGTAATTTTAAGAACAGGTAACATAGGAAAATTTTTCCCAGCAGGCCCCAGCGAGGATCGAACTCGCGACCCCTGGTTTACAAGACCAGTGCTCTAACCACTGAGCTATGGAGCCTCACAAGATGCCTGTCAGTCACAAGAGTGTTTATTCTTTGAGTTAGCATGACAAAGACACACCTCAAGGAATTGGCAGGCAGCCTAAGATATCTTAACTGATGCTTCAGAGAAAAGACAAGATCAAACTTAACTCAGTCCAAACAACAGACTGGTCACATTCTTGTAGCCCAACTGACTTATGTAGGCCTACTTTTTCTTTATTCACACAGAGACTGTTCTGAAAAGGAATCAGCTGTGGAGGTATATGTGATGACTCATGACCAAATCAAGACTTTCTGGTTCTATAGAGATACCATTAAACTGAATCACACAGTAATACAGTCAGAATCAAAGACTTCAGAGTGCAGAAGAATCATATCAAGGCAGATTTAGAACCAGGATTCCTTATTCGTGTTGTCCTTGGTTTTTTGTCAGTTTGAAAAAAAAAAAAATTATTGAGAAAGGAATACACTGTTATAAAATAAACCCATTATTTTGAAACATTAATTAACATTAATAAAACAAAATTTAGCTGATCTTAATTCTGTATTTGGCCTCTGACCAGATATGTGTTTTTATTTATTTATTTATAGTTTTTGTGAATGATTAGTTACTGTGAATTCGAACATAGGCCTACATCTTTTTCACAAACTCTTTTTCACTTACTATACAGTAGGGAAGTATGCGATTTCGGAGGCAGCCTTTCTGCTTTCATGAATGAGTCGGCCGGTGTGAACGAATCAGTTGAAGGAATGAATATGATTCATTTATTACGACTGCCGCCAACCTACTGGCGGTTTTACTTTCATATAATAGTATATATTTTCCCCAACATTTCAATTTTCTATATTCAAAATGTTATATTTAGAACATTAATCTCATAACATTATTTAGGCAATTGTAATTGCAGTGTAATTTTGATAAATGATAAGATGGATTTAGTTGATTCTGATTTAATTTCATTGGTTTTACAGCCCTATTGTATAGCGTTAAATAGCCTAGTGTAGTTAACGAAAAGGTGATCAACAATATGAAACTTGTCTTTTTATAAATAACAAAAAGAGGGGTGCCCTTTTTTCACTTTAGTATCTGCTGCCCCCGAAATTGTCCGTTTATCTTTTCCTCAATGTCTTTTATTGTCGGATAGAGGATAAGCTTCTCCTATAGGACTTCAGTACTGTTTTGTATATAAGTGTATATCTGTGAGAGTGTTTCTGTGAGAACAGGTGATACATTAAAAACATTCAAAGAAAGAGAGTAAAAAAAAAAAAAATTCACGTAAATAAATAAAATATATATATTTTTAAAAGGCCTATATGTATAATTAATCAGATTAAATCCTAATTCTTGTGGATGTTGATGGTTAACTTTATTGTGAATTTATATATGTTACGTATCATCACCTATATTTGTAATTGTATGTGAACCAAAAATGAAATAATGCAAATGCAATGCATACAAGTAAGTCCTGATGCCTGGATACATTTTATTTTGCTGCCATCTACCAGTATTATGAGGTATTACAATGAGACACACTGGAAAATAAACCAACAAAAATTCGTCTTTTAAATAAGAGATCCTCCTCAACTTTTAAAAAGACTTTTAATATTTTACACCCTCTAGAGAAAGTAAATAATTTATTTGATTGATCAGTTAATTAATAATGTATTTCTCTTGAAACCCCTCACTGGAAAAGCTCACAACATTGCAGATAAATAAAGTCTCAGATTTTATTATAGTATTGATCCTGACCTGACTGGTATTTGGCCTATAACCTTTTTTCATGCCAAAAAGATCCTTTATTTATTGAAGACCAGAACCTGGTCTCACGACCTGAGGCGGTTTTCCTCCCTCTGGGAAGGTCCATGTCCATCCAACACTGCATGAAAAGGGTAGAAGCTGGTAACATCTGGCCATGGTAAACTTCCATGTAATTTCAGGTTTGCCGGATGTATGTGGAAAAAAAAACTGAGCTAAGTTACACAGAACAGGAAATATCCACAAATACCCAGATACTTGGCGTACACAGACATATACAGGAATCTGTGAAACTTCATAGACATTCACAGTTGAAACACTGATGGCTGTTAAGTGTGAAGACATTTACCGGTATGTTCATGACCGGCAGTTAAGGTGCTTTCTGTGTTCTCAGATGGAGGGAGAGGGGTGAGCCAGGGAAGTTTTTACAAAACAACCTCAAAATAGTGTCTCAACAACACTACTGAACTCTAATATAGCTAGCTTTATAATTGTTTACAGAGCCATTAGAGAACATATGATTTTTAATTGAAAGGCATCCTCTCTCGCCAACTTCATTCAGCTTTCCTTAAATTTCACAGAAAGTAAGCTAGTCCTAAACCTAGTCCTAATTGACTTACTGCTAATATCAAATGTTTACATTTAAATGAGCCTCAAAAGTCTAAGTCAGTTGTTGACATTTGAAATCAACACAACTGTCCTTGCAGCCTTGAAGTCTGATTATACGTGCTACACGCTCTTTACAACTCTTCAGTTTACTTAGTTTCTTCAATTTGTCTAATTTTGGGAAGTTGTTCTTCGGTCATGGAACAGCGTCGCTCAAGAAGAACCAGGGCTCGTCCCTCACACCTGAGGGCATTCTTGGTGGAGGGGGTCTCTTCCCTTCAAGACCTTTCACAGCTGGCAGCTGTAGTCAAGTTGGATCACAATTACAGCTGCACCTCTGTGGAAGTTCAAAGACCCAACGGTTTAGAAGAGCGCTACCTACAGAACGCTGCTGTCCTTCCCGATATCCAGCCAGCAGCCCCAGTCTCTTCGGTGGACGTGGGTCAGCAGGAAGAGCCTGTCTCCATCCATGGCTTCAGTGTGCAGGGCTACCAGGACATTTACCACTCTGTGGTGGACCCCATGATGAAGACACACTCTGGTCGGCACCGTCCCTACAGCCTTGACCTGGGACTGAAGATCAAGCAGCGGCTGATAAGATTATAATTTGAGGAATACGTTTTTATTTTGATGAATACGTTTTTAGCACACTGCTATGAGATTGTTTGGATGCTTTTGGTGATTTTGTTATGTGGCTCCTCTTAAGTTGTTGAAAGTGGTTTTTATTGCATTGCTACATGGTTGTCACAATGTTAGGGGTGGTGTTGACGTGTTTGGCAAGGCTTTCTGAGAGCTTGTTAGCTTGTTGCTGTGCAGTTGCTGGACTTTCGGAGTGGTTTTTCATGCATTGATTTTGAGGGATTGGTTGTTATGCGGTTGCCTTTAAACGTGTTAGGTTAGGGTAGGTTAGGGTCCCTCACATGGTTTGCAGCTTGACGTGCTGAGAGGGCTTGTGTGCATCAGTGATGCTGAGAGCTACACCACTGGTACTTCACAACTACTGGTAGGGTCACCCATAGTGGACAGGTCTTAGCTGAGGTGCCAGACGGAGACAAACCACCTTCTGGAAAGGAGAGGATTGGCCTGATGTTCTTGGGAGAAGATCACAGTCTTGGGACAACGGCAACAACACCAGAATTACCTGTATGGAAGAAACTTTAAACTGATTACATATGTGGAAGCCATCGATGGATCGACGGAAGCAACTGTTCCAACAGAATGAGGAAACACAGAATGGTTTGATATTGGTAAAGGTGTACGACAAGGCTGCATTCCTTCTTCAGCACTCTTGTAACAGCGTCCAGCCAATCAAATTTGAGGGCCGGTAATTATATTTTATCTTATTGCTTTTTAAATGCTTCTATGCGTGTGGTAAACGTTTAAAATAAATCACTTCTGAAATTGTTTCTAAATTTAGGGATATGATGACGTAAATTGATTGGAGCTTTGAAAATGATGTAAATACAACAATTACTATTTACTGCATAACAGGTAAAGCAGTAATCTAAAATTCTTAAACCAGAGCTTAAGCAGACTGTACTTTGTAACGTAATTATTAACTGATTATTATGAATAATCAAAACATGCATGTTAAACATAAAAACTAGTGCTATCAGTCATATATTGAAACACAAACTAACGTTTTATCATTGAATATTTAATCAAGTCCTGAAATCTGATTTTATATTTATTTATTTTCCTGTCAAAATGCATTTAGTTTCTTCTTAATGAAAGAACATAGGATATGTAACAATGTTTTATTAACATTTTACACAAACAAAGCCTTACTAAAACTAACATAAAAATAAAATGTACTGAAAAACTGAAATTATAAAACACTCAACTAAAACAAACACAGCATTAAAAACAGCATCAGAAGCTCAAAACTATTACACTGTGTTGTCGGTCACCAGAGCGTCGTTTCAATATTATGTTTTTGCATAGGTGAGAAAATAATAAATAAATAAAAAGCATTTTATTCAAGTTGTACTTTTTCTGAGTTTCATTTCTAACGTCTGATTGTATTTTAATATATCTCTATGCAATAAGACAAAAGGAATTATTAGTAAAAATATATGAATTAAAAATATATATATTCTTTTGTTTTGGTAGCCTACTTTTATTGCATGGACAAGAAACACAGAGCAGTTCCGAGCAGTTCCTAATAATGCTAGCCTTTATAGACACTATAAAGTGCATACAGAAGGGGAATTTTGTTTAAATTTTTTGTTTTTTTTGACAGGGACAATGGACAGTAAGAAACTGTCCCAGAATTAGCTACAGAGCTAAATTTCATCTGCAGTCCCTGGGCAGAAAGTACCAAATCACATTACACACAATATAATATCCCACAAGAGAAAAATATATGACACATTGTCTATTGTCTACACAATTTATACCCTATTTAACTGTGAATGACGATGATAATGGTGATAGAGAATCATATAGTACATGTTACATAGAGCTTATGCTGCTCTAATTCAGTGGTTCTCAAACTTTTAAGCCAGCGACCCCTAAACTAACATCGATGAGAACTCGCGACCCCCACTACCACAGCATACACAAACAATAAACAAAAAAAGTTGTTTTAAATCCTTCACAACATTTCAATTATGTTGCATCCACTTCCTATGGAAGCTTGTTTCCGCCACAGAATAAAAAATAAAAAAGGTGATTGCGACTTTATATCACGCAATTCTGACTTTATAACTCGCACTGCAAGTTTATATCTCACAATTCTGACGAGATGAAAACCCGCAATTTTGAAATAAAAATTCGCAATTATCTTTACATTTTTTTTCTTATGTGGCAGAAACAAGCTTCCATAACTTCCACTATATTTACTGTATATAAATTTAGGCTTGCCTTTCAGTGGGATGGGTGCACTTGTTTTTCGGTGCACAAAAGCTTAATCTGTGGCCTGAATCTGATGGTGGATACGGCTACTATCTTCAACATCAAGACGTGATCTGTATTTATTTTTCATGTATGTAACAGCGGAAAAAGTCTGCTCGCACAAATATGTAGATCCAAATGGAAGCAGTACATCCATTGCTACACCGGATAACTCTCTGTATTCTTCTGCTACTGTGATCCAAAATTCTGGCAGTGTGGAACTGGAAAATAAAGTTTTTAATGTTCAATCACTGGACAGCTCCAGCAAAGCATCTTCCAGTTTTGTGGGGAGATTAGTCCTAGTTTCAGTGAATGGTTGCCGTATCCAATCATTCAGTTCTGGTTGCGTCTCTTTTGGAAAATACTTATGGAATTGTTCCAAAAGGCCTGGAGATGACCAGTGATGTGTGTTTTCAGTCCACTCTCCTCCAGATGTTCATCCAGCTCAGGAAACATCTCCACAGTACCTTGTTCAACTCGCTCAGCCCATCTTTGCAGCTTTTTCACAAATGCATTAATTTTCTCATCTTTCTCAATTTTCGGTTCGTGCTGCGAGCCCATCTCATTGCAAAGGGTGTTTACTGGACGTAATTTAATGTGATTTACAATTTTGATTGCACCTTTGAGAACACTGTTAAGCTCACTGTCAAGTGCTCTGCTAGGAAGAGATTCACAGTGAATGATGCAGTGCGTAAACTTAACATGAGGAGCCACTTCTAAAACCTTTGCCTTGAGTCCCTTGTTTTTACCTACCATTGCACCTGCACCATCAGTACATACACCAACACAGTTATCCCATGAAAGTCGTATCTCTTTTAGTCTGGTGTCCAGCCTGTTGAAAATGTCACTGCCGATACAAGTCCCCTCCAGCACTGAGCAGAAGAGAATTTCCTCAAGCAATTTTCCATCAAATGTGTATCTGATGAATGCCAGCAATTGAGAAGAATTAGAAACATCAGCAGATTCGTCGACCTGTAACGCATATTTCTTTCCATTGAACCTATCAATCAATTGACTCTTAATGTCTTTTGTAAATCATGAATACGGCGAGCTATTGTGTCATTCGACAATGGGACAGTCATAAGCTCACTTGCAATTTTCTTGCCATGCATGGCCCGACTCATAGCCACAGCTGCGGGCTTAATCAAGCTTTCCCCGATCGTGTGTGGCTTTTGGGACTATCAGGTATGCCACCTCATAAGATGCCTTCAGAGCATTAGCAGTAATTTGGATTTGTTGTGCGAGTGTACGTTTTTGAATCTGTAGCTCCTTTTCTTTTCTGCGAAAAAAGTCTATAGGTTTTTCAACACAAGTAGGATGTCTTGTCTCCAAATGTCTCTGCATTTTTTCCAGGCTTCATACAGTTCTTTCATGGGCAAGCACTTCTGAACAGATTACACACTGAGGATGGTCCACGTCGTTGAGAGTAGAGCAAGTGAATCCATACTTTATGAATTCCTCTTGATATTTCCGACGTTTCCTACATTGGTCAGAAGGGGTCTTGCTCTTGTGTTTAGTAGAGGTAGGCCTACACGGTTCAGGCGATTCAGGCAGACTGTCCACAATTTCCTCAACATTTTTAACCTTGCAAATTACAAATTATAAATTTTTTCAAATCAACTCGTGACCCCTCGAAATCATTCCGCGACCCCCCCGGTTTGAGAACCACTGCTTTAGGAGAGTCATTGTGTGTTATGACGTGTATCTTTTCCTGGGCAATAACAGTGGAACTGGTCAATGTTTAGTCAAAACTATAAAGAGTATTCATATATACATAATAAATAAACACTCATACACACACCACACCCCGTTGCAAAGACCTTTGTGTTTTTACTGATCTCCGGTTGGTAACACTTCTTGAGACATTTCAAACACACCAACAGCTACAGACTGAAACATTGTAAGCCTGCACAGTTCTGAGCAGAACCCACTTCAACATCATGCACAAACCAGGTAGAGAATGATTAGGATGATAATCATTAAGAATGATTATCAAAATTGTGTAAAAATTAATATATTTAATGTCAACTGAACTATATTTATACGGTATTTTTTCTCAAATGTTTCCTCTTGTCCACAGAATCCTACACACAAGACTGAGTCAACTCATCTTCTGAGATTATGTAACAGAAGTTCAGAAGCTTGTTGCAATCTTTTAATATCCATTTTTGCACCTATTCTATTAAATATTTTATGTTACTAAACATATTTTATGACTTTAAGGTATCCTACAAGATTTATGATGAGGCTATGAAGAAGAAGTATTCATAGTTTTATTTCGGAAAGGCCCAGCTGAAACACTCAATCAAGGTTGTGGCAAAAAGCCAAAGAGAGACAACAGGAAGTTTAGAAATTGATATGATGTAACTATTTTTAAATAGGCTGTAGTGAGTATTGTCAGTGATTACATTACTGTTATTTTGCAATTGCTGGAGATGAAATCAACAAAGACAAATACAGAAAGAGCATTGTGGAGGGCGGAAATGGTGGAGCTCTATGTAAGATGAGGAAGATGTTGTGGATTCATGCAGGAGCTGACTGAAGTCTGCTGGGACACATCATCTCATGTGTTATTTACTGCCTTTGAAATCTTTCATTCAAAGTAGACGTTGTATTTTTAAATGTTGTTTTCTGTTGAAATTGTTGTTTTCTGACTGTTTTTGTGTTTTAGATACTATTTACTATTTTCCCTAATGAAGACAAACAAACAATTATTGGTTAAACTATAATTTTTCTGTCTGCCCATCTGACCTGCAACCAATCAAATCACTCACCTGCAAGGGTTTTGGGAGGGATATATTTGAAAGAAAACCAACCAAATCATTAAGTTTAAGGATTTTGGGAGGGGTTTATTTTACATGTAACCAATGATGTCACTTTGCTGTAAGGGTTTTGGGTGGGACACATTTCAAGTTGAAATTACTTTTGAGGAAAGTATGTGGCCCAATAGCTGTCTGGTTTAGGTGTGAAAATGTCCCCTGACAAAATCATTGAGGAGATTACTTGCCATGGAAACAAATGTCTGTAGCATGGTAGAAGGCCTTAGCAACATAGGTCGGAATTGGTATCATTACAGAAGTATCCGGACTGGTGGAATTTGATATTAACGGTCAGGAGTACTTGTGGATACTTCCATAAAAGAGTGGTGTATACAATACATTACTAGTCTGGATACACTTCTTTTCATGCAGTGCAAGTCACTGCAGTATGTCATTTAAAGGTAATCTTAAGAACAGGTCACATTGGAAAATTTTTCCCAGCAGGTCCCAGCGAGGATCGAACTCGCGACCCCTGGTTTACAAGACCAGTGCTCTAACCACTGAGCTATGGAGCCTCACGAGATGCTTGTCAATCACGAGATTGTTTGTGCTTTGAGTTAGCATGACAAAGACACACCTCAAGGAATTGGCAGGCAGCCTAAGATATCTTAACTGATGCTTCAGTGCTTTGAGAAAAAGTCAAAGTTCAATGTGTGAAACTCTTGGTAAAGTGGCTCCAGGAGTTTGTGTGACTTTTTAATTGTCATAACACAGAATTTACTGCACATTTATGCATATTCTTACATGTAAGAAAGCATGAATATCAAATGACAATGTGGAAACTGTTGGTCCGACATGATCAAACTAAACTCACTCCAAACACTCAGACACTTTCTTGTAGCCCAACTGACTCAATTTGTTTGAAAGAAACTGTTCAAAAAAAGGAATCACCTGTATAGATACATTATATGTAAAGACTCTTGACAAGAGCAAGACGTTCTGGTTCTATGTCACTAATAATATACAGTCAGAATGAAAGACTTCAGAGTGCAGAAGAATCAGATTCATTTGACTGTGATAAGTTTACTCATGAGTTCAAGACTCAAGATCAGAAACAAACACACTGGGATTGATAGCAGCAACCAGTTTCTCTGGAGATTGTAAGAAATATTTACCATCTTCATACCACACACACCAGACATTGGTGTAAAAGAACGCTGTTTCCTTCCTTTGGTTTGATTACTAAACCAATATGAATGAATAGTCTCCAACAAGTGTGTTCCTGAGTCAAAGGCCTCTGGAGCCAGGACACAGGCATGTAAAATATCTCTGGATTATTAGGAGCCAGCTGCTGCACCTTGCTGTGTCTCAGACTGGTCAGATCATCAGAGAATCAGGAGTGTATGTCCAGAGTCACAGGAACTGATGACATATACAAACAACAGGGTTACTAATGGTCTCTATACTACTCATTGGGCCTGGGGAGAAGGGGGCCCACTCGTGCGTTTTAGTGATGACCCTGTGGTCCCTGTCTATGTAGTCACTTTGTATTCACTATATGTAATTGACTTTTGTAATACACTCTTAAAAATAAAGATGCTTTAGTGACATCAGTTGTTGAACCTGAAGAACCTTTCCATTGCACAAAACGTTCTTTAGTTGGAAAAACAGTTCTTTAGAGTCTTTAGATTATGTAAAAATGTTTATTTTAAGAAGTGTTTAGTCAAAAGGTCTTTCGGGAATCCAAAATGGTTCTTCTATGGCATCTGTCATGTATTCCCTGTGTGTTTGTGGACTCTTTTGTAGTTTCCTGTCTTGTGCCATGTTTTGTAGTTTGTAGTTTTTCATGTTGATTAGTCTCCCCAGGTCGGTCTTGCTAGTTCCCTTGGTTACCCTCCTGTGTTCCCATGACAATTTATCCATGCCGCCTTGTCAGCCTGTGTATATTGCCCTTGTGTTTCTCTTGTGGTTGTGAGTCGTTGGTTTTGCTGTCCCTGTCCTGAGCTGCCACATTAATCAAAGCTCTAGAAAGCATCTGTGGATCATGCTGTAAACTCAAAAACAGTTAACAATCAAAAACACAAAAGTGACACAATGTCTCGTTTACCTCGTTTACGTTATAAAATATGCTAAATGTATTATCTACTCAAATAAATTATATTTGCATAAATTGATTGTGTTAAAGGAGATTCTTAATATAGGGCAAGAGTTTGAATAGGGTTGGCAATTAATCAGTTGTTTTTTGCACAAAAATAATCAGTTCTCACATGTAGAAATGACATACCGGTTCATCTTATCCTCAATGTTGTTATTGTGTCGGATAGAGCTGAGATCTGTCTGTTAATCTCCTCCTCCATCTGACTCCTCTGTTCTTCCTCCTTCATCGGTACAGTGATTGTAGCCTATTCTTATTCTCACAGAAACTGATGAAGCTTCTTAAACTCTTCTTTAATCTGCCACTCTGAGAGCTCAGACTGAGTCTGAATATAAAAACAAACAAAATTATTAATAAAATTAAACTAAATCATCTCTGCATTTACACATTTCTGTCTATGTTGAAAATGCTCACCTTGATATCCTGAGATGTTTTAGCACTCTTTTTTTTTTCTTTAGTGTGTTAAAGTTTCTCTTGCAAGAACTTCAGTGCAGTATTGAGTTCCTCCTAGAATGGTTTAAAATGTTGTTTTGACCTTTAAACTCGAAGAGGTGTAGGTGTTTTATATGTACTTCAAGCACTGAGCCACAAATACAAATGTTATAAATATTTGCATTTACACAATATCAAAACAATTTACATTTATTTGAAAGAAAGATAGCACAAGCACACTTTTTAATTAAGGATGAAGGGGACCTAAAATGAAAATAAATATTTCTTTCCTTGTAAGAAACAGCTTTATTAATGAGGCAGAATCTGTGATTGGCATGCTTTTCTGAATCTCTGTGCACACAATACACACTTCATCTTCCAAGCAGAAGAGTTTGAGATTCTCAGATCTGCAGATCACCTTAGACCCTGAAGCACTTTCTGCAGTGAAGGACACACATAAGTTCTTCAACACCAGATTACAAGCTATTCCTGCAGACGGGACACTGCCGGACTTTCTTGGTTTTCTAGAACTGCTGAAAACATTCTTTACAGACACTGACTACAGAATAACAGGAAAACTGAATATTTCACAGCACACGTAAGATCTTCCACAGATATGGTTTTCACAGAATCCATTCTCAATTTTCTAATATTTGAAATGATCCGAATTCCTTTTTTAACCTTTTTTTTGAAACGTTGTCTTCAGTTCCCCACCAACAGCTTTTCCGTTTTTTCTGTTACTTCCTGGAGTTTCTGGATACCCAGATTGGGTTTACCTGTCATTAGACTCTAACAAACACTCATTTGTATTTGTGCATCTAATAATCATCTCCTGAAAGGAGAGCAGAATCTAGTGTTCCAATCCAATATCACACACCGATAAAGAAGCATTTTAGCAGTTAGGATTTTCATGTGTATATAGTAGGCTTATTAAGCATATTTACATAAAATATTATAATTCAGGGATTGTAAGACAAGTGTATTCTCTGTAAATACATTAATTTCCCCCCTGATTCACTTCACATAAATTCAAATTTATTACACAAAATAATTGTTATGTAGATTTTGTTTTTATTGATGCTTTTGTGTAAATAGTGTATTGCATTGGTGTTTTGTTTCCTTTTTGTTAGGAGTTTAGAAAACTCTTCATTAAATGCATCCAAAATTTAAATGTTGTTATAATTTTCTCACCCTCATGTTGTTCCAAACCTGTATATGTTTCTTTCTTCTGCTGAATACAAAAGAAGATATTATGAAGAATGCAAATAATCAAACAGTTGACAGCACCCATTGACTTCCATAGTAGGAAAAAATACTATGAAAGTCAACTGTTTGGTTACAAACATTCTTAAAAATATCTTCTTCAACATTCAAAAGTTCTTCAAAAGTTTTGCCTACTATATGGGAAGTATGCGATTTCAGATGCGGCCTTTGCTTCATTGGGTCTCCTGACAACTAAAATGATAAGAATGCTTCTATAACAGGGCAATACAAATATCACTTTTTTTTTTCTTTTTTTTTTTTAAGTGGTCACCCAAAAGTGGCTTAATTTGCCCCATTTCTACCACTTTGAGAAAATACCCTTGTGATTTACAGGTCTAGGCAACATTATTTATTGGCAAATCACCAGCATATATTTACTTGTTTGGTGTGGGTTAATAATCAGGTTTTGCAAGTATAAAAGTAATTATACTTTCTATTTAGAAGATATGCCTGAACACAACAATTTTTTAGAATAAACAAACACTTTTCCCATTTGTTCCTTTCAAACAAAGACTGATTGAAAATCAAATAACCTAGACATTGCGTGCACTGAAAGCCTAGAGCCCTCTACCTTCGGTCTCAAGTGATATTTTCTCCAGAATTGGGTGCAGGTGAGATTTAGAAAATATTTTTCTTGTTAGAGCCTATTTTTGTCTTAATTATAATATCTACCGGAAAAGGAAGGTTTGGTTAAGCGCAGCTAGCTACACCTCTGATGACGAAGCAGCTACGTAAGTGAACCAATCATCTTGTCCGGGCGGTGTGGGCTGGAGGCGAACTAGACCCGCAGGATGCGGGCGGGGTGAACAGTGCATATTACGAGTAAATGTAGCCTAATCTAGCACAGAGCACAAACTCAGTCACCCACTAATATCCTCAGGTAAGAATACTCATCTTTTGTTTTATGGTAATGAGTTGCGCATGCAGTTCGTACGATGATAGTATGCTATGATTTCCAAACAGCGTATTTCAGACGCATTAGCGTTTGATATCTGTTCACGATACAATCACGCAGTAAAATACAGGGGTTGCAGTACAATACAAACCTTGTGCTATCTAAAATTTTTCCACTTTAAATACATGGACATTTTATTAGATTAAGCTTCTCTGCGATTATTTCTATTTTTATGTTCGCATGCTCAAATGTAAACATGGCAACTTAGTAGCGAGTAGCCTTGTTGGATGATGTGGACGGGGCGAAGTAGCCTACTTTTTTTTTTTTTTTTTAACTCGATTTATCTGGAGATTGTAAATTAAAATCGTTGTAACGTTGGATTATATTGTATGGTGCATGTAAGTTGTCTTGTAGTATTAGCTCGTTCTGCATGTAAGTTGAAACCATAGAGCGCGCGCTGTTTTTATAGTAGGCTAGGTTATGGAACTTTTATTTTAACCGATCTGTGTCCATTTTGCTGATAACTTGTGTGCACTGTATGTGTACTGTGCTTGCAAAAGGGTGTGCTATATTTTGAGAGGGAGAAAACAACCAATAAAACACAGACCTGCAACACATTAAGGTTTACCGTAGGCTACTCTGTGCCGTATCCAGATCAGATAATGGACCTGCGCCTAGACACGACCACAACGCTGCCCTGAAGTGTCAACTAGACTATATCCCCTAAAGGTCTCATCGAAACAACCCCAAAAAAATTTTTTCACGACAAATGTTTTGCCACTGTACAGATGAAAGGAGATCAAAATGATTCCTGTTCACACACATCCGCAGAAACGAATATAAACGCTGTATTATGCGTGTCAGCCAAGTAATTGTCACTTTGTAAAGAAAGACTATGCACCCATGCATTCAAATGTGCATGCCTTTAGACCAAACACGTAATACACATGTGCATGTCTTCACCGTTTTCACAGATTCACGTTTTTGAAGTTTACACGGAGATAATAACGCTATCGCTTTCAAAACCCATTTAAAAAAGTGCGTTTTGTCTATTAAATATTGTTAAAGTCATTATTTGTGCTTTTAGTGTTTTCAGTGATGTGCATATCATGTACAGATATGATATGTACAATATGTACAGATTCAGTGTACATATCTGTTCACATCTCTTGCAACACTTATCTCTTTATGTAATGGCTAAATGTTACAGGGGACAGTAATAGGCCAGTGGGACAGTCAATGTGTCCAATGCCAAGAATGTAGCATGGGACTTTAAATAGCCTTGGGTCACTCTCCCATCCTGAACGGAATGGATTTTCCATGCCTTGACCTTAGCCTTGACTTAGTCAATGAGAACAATCTTTTGACGACTACAGTCATTTTAATTGTTTTTACATCAAGACTAAAGAACTTGATGATCATGGCATCCTGACTATCGAGACTTGAAATCCAGGCAAGTGTAAAATCTGAGTTTTGTTGAATTTTTGTAATTGTGCTGTGGTTTTCCTGCAGGTTCTTTGAGGGTAAGGTCAAATCATCATGGCTGCTACCTCCCAGGTGTTCAGGGTCATCCATGGCAGGAGATTTGGTCAAATCCTGGTACCAGCTATAAAATGCCAAAACTGCAGTCTGTCGTCTCACCCCTGCACCAATGCAACTCAACCACATAGTTTTGTTCAAAGATGGCGGCACCAGTCACGGGGATACAGGACCTCACCTGCAAGGCACACCTACTACCTGACCCCACCTCAGGTTAACAGCATCCTAAAGGCAAATGAGTACAACTTCAAAGTTCCTGAGTTTGATGGCAAGAACCTTAGTTCAGTCATGGGCTTTGACAGCAACCAGCTACCGGCAAACGCACCCATTGAGGATCGGAGAAGTGCAGCGACGTGCTTGCAGACGCGCGGCATGCTTTACGGAGTATTCGATGGCCACGCAGGCTGCGCTTGTGCTCAGGCGCTCAGCGAGCGGCTCTTTTACTACATTGCTGTTTCGTTGCTGCCGCATGAGACGTTGACAGAGCTGGAGAACGCGGTGGAGAACGGACGACCTGTTCACCCAATTCTGCAGTGGCACAAGCATCCCAACGACTACTTCAGCAAGGAAGCCTCACAGCTCTACTTTTCCAGTTTGCGCACGTACTGGCAGGAGCTTCTGGACCTGAGCGTTCCTGGGGAGCAACCTGATGTTGCCGAAGCTCTTGTGAGTGCCTTTAAAAGGTTGGACAGTGACATGTCCCTCGAAGCACAGGTTGGCGACCCAAATGCGTTCTTGCACTACTGGATGCTTCGTGTGGCATTTTCAGGTGCTACCGCATGCGTTGCACACATCGATGGTAATGAGCTGCATATTGCCAACACTGGAGATGGCCGTGCAGTCCTGGGCGTACAAGAACCCGATGGCTCTTTTTCTGCCTTGACGCTCTCCAATGACCACAACGCGCAAAACGAATCCGAGGTGCAGCGCGTGCGGTCCGAGCACCCGCTTTCCGAGGCCAAGACTGTGGTGAAGCAGGATCGTCTCTTGGGGTTACTCATGCCGTTCCGCGCCTTCGGAGACGTTAAATTCAAGTGGAGCATCGAGCTGCAGCGCCGTGTTCTTGAGTCCGGACCGGACCAGCTCCATGAGAATGAGCATGCCAAGTTCATCCCACCCAACTACCACACGCCGCCCTACCTTACGGCGGCACCGGAGGTGACACGACACCGCCTTCGTCCACAGGATCGTTTCCTGGTGCTGGGATCGGACGGGCTGTGGGAAACGCTACACAGGCAGGAGGTGGTGAGGATTGTGGGTGAACATCTCACTGGAGTGCACCAGCAGCAGCCAGTCAGTGTTGGTGGCTTTAAGGTGACCCTGGGTCAGATGCAGGGATTGTTGCAGGAAAGGAAGGCTCGCATCTCCTCCACCTTCGAGGACCAGAATGCAGCTACACACCTGATTCGGCACGCGGTGGGGAGTAATGAGTTTGGATTGGTGGACCATGAGAGGTTGTCAAAGACTTTAAGCTTGCCAGAGGAATTAGCTCGCATGTACAGGGATGATATCACTATCATTATAGTGCAGTTTAACCCACACGTCATAGGCGGACAGTAAAAGCGGACCGACTCTTTCGTCCACCCGCTTTGTTACATATCTTGTGCACAATCTCATCGTTGTATTATCAGTAATATCAGCACAGCAAAATGTTACCTATACCAATGGAATGTATTACATTTTAATGTTCATTTTTATTTTCACATATGCATGGCAGCTGCCTTAAAGGGGAATCTTAATATCTCATTCAGGTGAGTGGTGTTGATTCCCAATGTTACTTGTGGAATGAAGCCAAACGGAAAAAGTTATGCTGAGCCCACCACAGACCCGCTATCATAATTAAACAGTCAAAATGCAACACAAAACCATAAATTAAGACTGGAAATCTCATATCTAGTGAAATTTACTAATGTAGGTTTAGCAGATTTTGCACTGAGGAGAGACTTTAAATAGTGAGAGTGAGTGTAGTGTGCCAAAATGAGCTTTTATGTTGAATGCTTTTAACTTTTGAATGAATGAAAAAGGAAAGTAAAACAAATGTCATTTAAAAACGAGTTTGAAAGAAAGAGAACATCAATCGAAATAGGTCCATATAAGTACTTTTAAATTAGAATGCTCTGTAACTGAGATATGTTGAATAATGAGAAGATAGTTCACCCAAAAAATGTAATTGTCATTAGTTACTCACCGTCATGTCATTCCAAACCTGTATGACAAAAACGAGATATTTAAAAAATGCTCCAGTGACAGTCGGTGTTATTTTGGACACATGGAAATGAAGTCATACAGGTTTGAAACGACATGAGGGTGAGTAAATGATGACGTTTTATTTCAGTTGCTGATGCAGTGACAAATGTTTTTCAGATTCTTTCATTTTCTAAGTGCTTTATGTTAGTACCATTTGCATTCTTTATTTGACTAAGTTCTCTTTTTTTCTCTAGATAGATGCAGTTTTTAATGAAGTACATCTTTAAGTTCAACCAAATTATATTCCCATTACTGTAAAAATCCTGATAAAGAGGTCTGCTTAATATTCTTTTAACCTGTAAATGGAATCAGAAGTTGGCCATTTGATGGTTTGTACAGTAAGGCAAACGTTCCATACATGTGTAACGTAATAAGATACATACCTGTCACTGCTAATAACATTACTTTCACATACTTCAGTTCCCTCTGACCGTGATTCTCTATTTATAATGCTGCTGGCCATTGCTGGAATTCTGTTTACTGAGGTGTGGAGGGTTCTCTGAAAGGTGAGGGACAGGTATTTAAAGAAACGGGTTAATGACACAACAAACCCTTCTTGTAAGATGCATAAACACACCTGTATGCTCACACTGCTGTGGGGAAATCTGAACCTGAACAATTTGCTTTATGGATTGTGTTTCCAAGTAATTGAGTTGATATGCGTTTTTTTCCAGGTGTCACAATTTTTTTCAAGTGATTACTGAGCCCTGGGTAGAGATTAGAACTTGAGTTCAATGTTATATTTTTGGTCTGAGGGTTATTGAACAAGGTTAAAACCATAATGCTGTGTGATTGTACTTTCTTGCCTGTATGTTCTCATCTCTTGCACAAGAACACAGCTGATTACCACATGAAATCAGAAATCAGTGTTAAGTAATACCGTTACAAAATTATAGGCTTGCTAAAGTGTAAATAGAGACTGCTTTATATTGAAACTACTTAATACTTGAAGTAAATGTATGCTGCGGCTTAAGTTTGAAATGTTTAGTATATTTAACAATATTTTGCAGCATGTCACAATTTAACAATATTATATTACTATGTACTGGTGCATTGGCATGGCTTGTGTGAGTACTCCTGCTTTTTGTATTTAAAATGTTTTAATAAAAATACTATAACCTATTATTGTCAACTTTGAGTATTTTGTTGAAATTAGTGCATGCAGTGTAAAGGTTTAAGGTTTTCTAAGCTGAAGAGTCCAGGCAAAGAAATCCAAACAGATCAAGGTGACTTTTGTTGCCAGAAGTTGCATTTCATTCTAGGAATGTACATTTATTTAGTATGAATGATTGAACTTTGTGTGTCTTTTTGGAAGGCTGTCCAAACAGAGCAGTTGGTTCAGGGACAGGGGTCAAGTCATCATGGTGTCAGATCACAGTTTCTAGTTTGGCAAACTTTAAGTAGGTCAGTCTATCATAAGGCTCTGTCATGACATGGCAATTCTGAAACTTTAAATGTCAAGACTTTAGTGGGTTCTTCTAGGACATGCATATCTGCAATTCTGCATAGTATTTAATGGGCCTAACCTAAATACCTACCAAGGCTTCTGAATTTTCAGCAGCCATTACTCAAGTCTTCAGTGTCACATGATCCTTCAGTAATCCTTCAGATATGCTGATTTGGTGCTTTAAAAAACATTATGCTGCTTAATATTTCATTTCATGATTCTTTAAAGAACTGTCTAAAAAAAAAAAAAAAAAAAAGCTTACTGACCCCAAACTTTTGAACAGTGATTTATTAATATGGTAGGTCTACTATACACATTATTCTAGGCAAGACTTTGTTATAAAATGTTACAAGGGATCCCTGCTCCATATCTTTATCCACAAAGGGGTCATTGACCCACAAAAAAAACAGTAAACAATCTTACTTTCATTCTGACATTATTTGAGTCCGGAAAGAGGAGTCTTTTTGCAAAACTCAATAAAGATAATCCAAAAAGTTTGCAGACACAATCTTGATTCCAGCAGCAAAAATCGAGGGAATTAATTCTGTATAAAAAATAATGGAACTAAAGAAACGAGGTTTTAATCGTGCTATTTGCATATTGTCAAATTCTCCACCTGGGGGCGCCAATGGCCAACAATTGCATAATAATGCCTGCGCCAATGAAGTAGGCTATCAAAACCGACGTGAAATATCCTACACTATAGTTTATATCTGTAATATAATGCTCGTGTCGTATGGTTTTTGTTTTTATACTATCTAATGTCTGCGTTC
Organism: Leuciscus leuciscus; assembly: GCF_965113295.1. Taxonomy (NCBI): domain Eukaryota; kingdom Metazoa; phylum Chordata; class Actinopteri; order Cypriniformes; family Leuciscidae; genus Leuciscus; species Leuciscus leuciscus. Next base: position 14,688,390 of record NC_138744.1, read on the forward strand.
ATTACTTGTATAAATCGTGTGGAGATTGAAATAATGATTGACAGAGTAGGCTGCTGCTCTGCATCATGTGCGTGTACAAGTGACCGACTTAAGTTAAATAATGACGTTGACGCAGATATGTGTTGCTTATTTTACTCTATTAAAACGATTCTTCTTATCTGCAGCAAAGCAAACGAGAGACTATAAATAACTCTGAGCAAACTCCTATATGTCGTGAAAGTTTGACTCATGGGTACGTGTGTGGACGACTGGTAGGCCTAAGTTACGAGTCTGGAAAATGTTAAGGTTGGTGGTCAAACAGATAGATTCAAACAGCAGATAGATAGATTTGTATGGGTGTTGTTTAAATTGTTTAATTGTGTTTTAATTTTTTTATAAGTAGTGTTGTAGAAGCAGGTTTAATATTCATATTTATGTTTTTTTTCTAGGACAGAGAGCCCAGATTGTCTGGAGTGAGATAGGCCTGCTAGCTGCTACTGTAAGCATGATGACTCATTCTCACGCCAGATATCATCCTCATTCCTCACAACATCCATTCCAGAAAAACTCATCTGTTCCACTGACTCATTCTCTCAATCAGAAACTGGTCATTAGGATTGGACATTTATTTAAATGCACTTACCTCCTGTTTCACAGACAAGGCTTAAGCCTAGTCCCAGGCTAAAATGCATGTTTGAACTGAAAGCAACTTGCACTGACATGCCCTGTGAAACCAGGCCTAAGATTTAAATATGAGATTTCTACATTCCAACAGTAATAAAACCCAGACACACATGTACACACACAGCTCCACTTCACATATTAGCTTAATCCATTTGAAGTGTATGAACAAACACCAGACAACTAAGCATAACATTCAGAAATAGATTTGTTTAACCCTACAGTTTAATTATGTAACTACACATGGTATAAATTCTTATTTTTCTACCCCACAGTTATTCCTGTTGTTAGCTGGACCAGACTGTTGAAAGATTAACATAAAAATCTTGGCTATGAGTTGAGAACAAAAAGACCAAACCTCCACCAATTGCATGTATGCATCAATTAAAGTGTAGAGGACAATAGAGTCAGAAAGTATTAGCTCATTAATGGTGGTAAAATAGCCTATAAACACATACTCTGGTCTTTTATCATTTCCTTTTAATAGTTTTAAGGTCAAAGGTGCTTCAGCATTACAGAAATGTCATTATTTTTAGACTAAACTTTCAAGTGATGATCATAATCCTGTGCTTGTCCTTCATAACCTTCCAAAATTCTCTATGGCCTTATTCATTTAACATTAAAGATGTGTGGTTAAATTGATAGAGCTGTTAGCGTGTTGATATCTATTTTATGAATATTGAAAATACTTGCTATGTTTTTTATATTAGGAATGTTATCTTTCAAACTGTTAGAAAACAATTCCATTTGACTGGGCTACTGTCAAGATTTTGAAAAAAGCGCACATGCTTTTATTAGTTTCGGTCATACAGGACTTACCAATCTATTCATACTCCCCTGGTAATATAATGAATTTAATACCTTGCTTAATTGCACAGTGCTCATAGATGGTTGTGTTGCACTGAGCTGCTGAAGTGGGAAGCGTGTTCATGTGCTCTCGCTGCACATTGAGTGCTCGGTAAGCCTGTGAATGAATGTGTGCAGATGGGGAGGTCTGTATTACTGGTGAGTTAGTGCTGAGCTACAGATGGGAGGGTCATTTGACACTGTTATGATTTTAATGTATTCTCAATTTGGCTCTGCTTCTCATAACAGTTGTTTTGTTCACTCTTTGGCAGAGGACCATCCAAACTGCCTAAAAGATGCACGTGTTGTAAGAACAGGAATCAGCTCCTATTTTATTGTTTCTATGATGTTGGCTGATGACAACACGTGTTATGTGGGAGGGACAGAGTCAGAAGTTGAGATTATAATCAGATGGCTAGGCAAAAAAGATCATAGGAACGAGGTAGACATCTATCTACCACTGAATCATTCATCCATCCGTCCATCTATTTTTCAGCCACAGGCAAGGTCAAGAGAGAAGTGCTGCTCATCTGTCAATCCATCTGATCATCCTAGGCTGTGTAAGCTAGTGGCAAAGCCAGTGAAAGAGTGGAGATCTGAGTCTAGCCTAGATTGACAACAACCAAACTGAACGGTGCTGTGAAACACATGAGAGAGCAATTAATGTAAATATGCTATGTCCTAAATTGAATTTGAATTGAATTTTAGTGTCAGTAGAGTAGACTAACCGTTAACAGTTAAATATGTTTTGTGATAAGGACCGGGAGACTGTAGGCAAAACCTAACACCACTTTTTGGCTATCTTTTTGTGTAAATCCACTTGGGGTTCAGAGAAAAAACAATTCTCTCAAATTTAATTTGACATCACATGTCTGGTACAAATATGTGGTCTTGTTTCATTAATACAATGTATACTTTTCTCTTTATTTACCCTGAAAGAACGGTAGTGAAATGTGACAACGTGGCCCATAGGGCAACATGTAAATGAAGAAACACATTCAGATCTGAACACAACAACAGTCGACAACTAAGAAGGCGCCAGTTATTACGTTTGAAGGAAACGATAAAGTGCGAGTCAGCTGAGCTCTTTGTGTGATATGAGAGACACGAGGAAAGTAACTGGTTCAGGATGAGCGGGCTAATGTTGCCACGGTCGACGGCGAATACTGCTGAATAATGCAGCGAGTGACCAATCAAAATCACGTATTGCAAAGAGCCCTAAGGCCCTTTAAACTGAGCCTGTTTAAAATGTCCATTCAGGCAACAAAACCCATAAACGTCTGTTTTTCATAGTATCTGGACACGTATAAATAAAGCTCTAAAATTAAAACTTATTTTGGCTTGCTGAGGATTAAAAATACAGGTTTTTTACTTCAGATTGTTGGCGATTGAAGTGCAGGTTAACTGCACTTTTAGCACTCTTTGTATTGAGTCCTAAAGCTTAGAATTTTTTTTTAAATTGCTGTGTTTTCTCAATTCCCCAAGTTGATAATGGAAACACACAACTCTCCCCTCTCTTCACTAGTTGTCACCCATGACACTAGAGTGCAGGAAGACAAGTAGCTCTGTGTGTGTCTGAGTCCAAAAATGGACACAGAACCCCCACCGGATGAGCTCTGGCTAATATCAAACATAAGGTATAACCATGTTTTTTACTATTAGGCTACTGCGTGACACACTCCTCCGAGTCCGACCCCTCACTCAAACTATCTCAGTGAGTTCATTTTCTTTTGTTTTTGTGTTTGTTATGGAATATTGCTAAGAGATGGACACATATGAAAGTTATAGATCAGCATGAAGAGATACAGACCAGTAATACAGACAGAGAATTTACGAGAGTGAGTTTTAGGCATCTCTGGTTTGTTTGATTTGTCTCTGGTATGTTACAATATCTTTTTGACAGTAACATCTGTCTCTTTCAAGACCTGCGTTGTATGATAAAACCTTATAGAAACACAGGACATGCAATTACATTTTACATTTATGCATTTGGCAGACGCTTTTATCCAAAGCGACTTACATTGCATTATCCTATACATTTATACATAGGTATGTGCAATCCCCTGGGATCGAACCCACAACCTTGCATTGTTAACGCAATGCTCTTACCACTGAGCTACAGGACATTACATAAGAATTATATAAGATTTGATCTTAGACACTAGACTTTACTTATTACAATTATTTACTCTTGAAGAATAAAAATAACCTTTATGCTTAAAAGCTATATCTTGCATTATCTTGTCAATTTTTGGTTTTATATTACTATTGCTTTAATATAATCTACAGTACATGTTAACGTTTAAATGTAGGACAATTGTGGAATTATAAAAAAGAACAAAAAAACATTTTACTATAAGATCAAAGTATTACTTTATTTACAGAATGAACAATTTCGTTTTTTCAGTCAAATATGCAAACAAGCAAAAATGTTGCCATTCTGTGATTTTTGTACCTTCTTCAATAATGGAATTACACTGCAGAACCTGACCTTTGACCTGCACACAAACATGCTTTAGAACAAATTACTATCACATGGAAAGATTTTAACACATTTTAGCTGATTCTTGGATAATGGGGAATAAATATAAGAATTAGGTTTTTTATAGGTTTAATCCATATGAAATATGACAACATATACTCATGTCTCAAAGTACTCTTCTGTACCAAAAATATACCACAAATTCCCAGAATACACCTGGTTTTGTGTTCCCTTTAAACACTAGGGGAAAATATATATCTACTATATAAAGGGGGAAAAAAATAAAATGTCTAAGTTTAGGTCAAATATTTAGAGCTTTTAAATATAAAATAATTAATAAAACTGCCAGGCCACATGGCAAATAAGTTACTGTTAAAACTGTCAGATGATGCAAATCTTGAACATGGATATTTAATGATAATAAACCACTTATCATTCAAAATAAAGGTGTGTGTGTGTGTGTGTGTGTGTGTGTTGAGGGTCATGGATGTCAGTTTGCTTGGGTTGTGTACTGAATAATGTTTGTAGTTGGCATGTCGTCTCGACTCTAGAGCATTGCTTTAGTCTCTCCACCATCTGCTGCTCTCGTCTGATCCTTCTTCTTGATTCGGTACATAACAATGACCATAGACAGAACTGGAAAAAAATTCAAACTCAATTAGCTGCTTTTTATGTTTAAATATGAACTGAGCAAATTTAGTTCCAACATATCAGTCTTACCGATAAAGCCGAATATTCCTGCCAGTATGCCGATGGTGCTGCCCATGCTCAGCTTCCAGCCGTGAGCTTCTGGCTCCATGTAACAGTAGCCCAATTTAGTGCAGTTACATATACGCACTAAGAGAAAGAAATCTCAGCTTAGATGTCATACCCTGCTAAAGTGCGAGCCTATGAGAGTGAGTGGAATGTTATATATGAAATACAGAGAGAAAAAATAAGTTTACCATCAAACTTTTGAGTGATACCCATCCCAGCATTGTCTTTGATGTTGATGGGAATACTGACGTTCTGATCACTTGAGGGCTTCTTCTTCAGAATCAGCTTCGCTGAGGTTCCTGCAGGCACCCGAACATGTTTACACAGTTACAGCAGTAAATAAATGAAATGCAGGAGTCATATAGAAGGGCTTTTCACACTTAAAATAGTGAATGCTGGGTCATTCTAATCCCTGGGTAAACAGAATCCTGGGTTATCTTGCTTCACGTTTCACGTTGCAACTAATTTAACAATTAATGGGGCTTAACAATTAATCCTGGGAATTCATAAGCTAATGTTTCACACGGTACAATCCTAAACCTTGGGTTAACATCCTTGTTCACATATTTGCAGTGCCAGTTTTATTGATTGGATGAATGCAGTACGCGACCAGTTTACATAAAGGCTCTTGCATTGCACATCCTCATATGTTGCTGACTGAACTCTGAAGTTCATACTGAATGGACTTTTCAAACTATAAATGTAAGAATGAAACGGTCTCTTCTTTAGTCGCCATGTTTTCTGTGACCTTTTGACATTTTTCCACTCAAACGCTGAAATATAGTCTACTGTTTATACAACAGTATAAACTTTGGTTGCCTGTCCAAAGCAGGTGAATATGAAGCATGCGATGGCTGTTGGTTGCTAAGCATCTAGCCGTAACATTCGAACACAGCTTTGTTTCTCACTGTACACATTTGGTACCACAGTGCGGGGTTAACACCACAAAAGGGGTGCTAACCCTTCTCCGGAGTCCGGACCAGGGTTTTAAAACCCTGGGTAAAAAGCGATGCTAACCCTGCTTCTAATTTAAAATTGTGAAACGTCCCTTAACCCAGGGTTAAAAGCAGGGTTTAGAACGATGATAACCACAGTGTAAAAAGTGCATTAGCCTGTTGTTTTAGGGTTAGGGTTAAACTAAAAGTCTGCTCACCATCCACAGGTTTGATCTCAAAGTTTGGTGACTTGCGGTTAATTGAGAAGGTGAAAGGCTCTGCATAGGGGTCGCTATCCTTATCTACAGCAGTGAGTGTCAAGGGGGTCATGTCCTGCATGCAGATGAAGTTCTGCTTCCACTGAAGTTTGGGGTAGTTGTCGTTCACGTCCAGCAGATGAATATTCACCTTCATCTCACCCTCCTGCTTGTCTCCCTCTGAAAGGAACCGAAATAGATTGTAATATTTACCAAATGTCACTGGCCTGGAGAGACATGATGCATCTGTGCTCTCTCTGGTGTGTTCTCACCTGTCTCATAAGCGATGACTGTGAGAGTGATCTGCTCCACCGTCTCTCTGTCCAGAGCAGCTTTAGTCTTCAGCTCACCAGAGTCAGCATCCAGCTCCAACCAATTAAGTTCATCTCCTAACATCTTTAACCTGACAAACAGAACATTCAAAAGCAGGAATTAAATAAAAGCATTTAAAAAATGCTAATTATTACTAACAGGAGTTATCATACAAGAGTTTAACGGAGAGCTATTTTAAATAACATAGAGTGGAGGTGAAAAATCTCAGACCACTAAATAAACAAACTAAAACATTATTTTTATTTTAAATATCGATGCAAAAAGAAGAAAAAACATTTAAGATTATGCACTATTTCTAGGCCACTAATGAAATATGCAAAGTTGTGACATTGATCATGTGAACAAAATGTCAGATGATCTTCCATTGAAGCACAAGATGCTTTTTAGGATTATCTCAAATCATGCTGGAGAACATGATCACCAAGTTCTATTTTTCTTCTAAATTCCTTTTTTTTTTTTTTTATGATAAAAATGCAAAATATAATTAATTAACCAATAAAATGTGCTCTCTGACATTTGTATCTCCTTTGTATGTTAAACTATACCAATAAACCTGACCAATATTATCATAAAATTCCCTTCTTTAGCACCAATAAATCTAGCTTTAAATTCTGGTTCAGCTAATGTGTGTGTTTTTTTTTTAAATCTAGACTAGAGCAAACGACCAGGGTATTCCTTAAGGAAAATCCTTTAAATTCAAAAGTAATGTTCTATTCTATATCCAGTTCTAAGTAACCAAGGTAAGTTTGCATAAACTTTTACCAGCATAGACAGAATTATTAATCTTTTTTTCTTTTCAGATATTATTGGTCCACCACTAGACTTGGAATTATATGTGTTGTTCAGATCTCTTGCTTTTATAAGTTTGTAAATATTTTAATAGTTTATAAATAGTTTATAATAAATTATAAATAACACATAACTGCTGGAACATAATTCTCTCTTCGATAATGTTGAGAAGCACTGCGAACAAACAATCTCATCTCATATATGATCTGATTATGGAGGAGACACAATACAAAGCATTACTTGATAGTCTTTCCCTCTGGATCCTTGGCTTCAGCTTTCATTATTACGGTTCCAATCGTGATGTTTTCTGGGACATTGACATTAAGAGAATCCACTTCAAATACTGGAGGCTCGTCCACGTCCACTAGCTGAATGACAACAACAGCTCTGGCATTTTCATCATATTCCAGTCCTTCAATGAGGGGCTCTGGATTACGGGCATCAATCTGAAGGTTGAAGACGCTCTGGAGCTCATAATCCAGTGGCTGAAAATCAAGAATATGAAAACGAGGAAATATAAAGGGGGACAAAAAGCAGAAATGTACAAAGTTTTTGCAATATGAGTCATCTTGTTACCCGAGCGATGTAGACTCTGCCCGCTCCTGTGGCTTCATCAGTCTCAATGGCCAAGAGGTTATGTGGGTCTCCAGCGGAGATATTATACTCCACCCTAGAGCTTCCTGTTCCTGGGTCATCTGCATCTGTGGCTTTGATCATGAGCAAAGTGGTGCCCACTTCAGCCAGTTCAGGAACACTGTAGGTCCCATACTGCAACAGGGGAAAGGTAAATTACAGCAGAGATTTATTAGTCAATAATCCATAGGAAGAAAGAATATAATTGAAGTATTTTAGTAGTAAAACAAAATGTATATATACATCTTTTTTCTCGAAGACAGGGATTTCATTATTGATGTCGATGACCTTGATGATAATTTTACATTCCGTGCTGTAAACTACAAAATAGGTGCAAAAGTTAGGATGCACATTCTTTTTCATAAATGTTAATAATTTTCAGTTCATTTGAGTTCAGTTTGCACTTACGTTGATCATTCACTCTAAAGGTGAGCTCATACTGAGACACCTTATTCCTTTCAAAGTTTTGATTGGCTACTTTGATTTCACCATTTACTTGGTCGATGGTGAACATTTTCTCAGACGGATGGGTAGGTGTCTGGTTAAGGAGTGTGTAGATTAGGAGTGAGTTCAGTGTGTTCTCTTCATCACGATCATGAGCAGGCAGAACACCAATCGTATTACCTAAAGACATGCATATCATTAAAAATGGCATTGATGAAAAATGGCAAAGTTAATCATTAAAGAATTATCATCCAGTCTGAGACCACATTTAAAATCTGGGATTCAAAACCTAATTAAAACCTGTAAATAGTTTAAAACATTTTAAACAAACATTATGATGTAAAATGAATAAATATTTGAGATTCTGTACTCTTTCTAGAATTTGAATTTTGAAAATGAGGACAAAACAAATACTAAGTTAAGAATTTAGAATTTTTCCCCAAAATGTTTTATTTTGATGATATAAATTTAAAAAAATTTATTACTATTTCATAAAAATAAAACAAGCCTTTTCACTATTAGTCCCAGGCTTTTGGACACCTCTGAATGCATTTGGTCAGTTTCTGATGTCACATTCGCCTGATTTGAATTGATGCAATGTGTGTATAAACACTCTCACTTTATTACCTATGGGCTCATTCTCCTGCACTTCAAACACTGCACCCTCATCACACACAGGAGGGTTATCATTCACATCCTCCACCTGCACAATAATCTCCAAGGGCTTTTCCAGCTCAACGCCATGTTCATCTTCTGCCATGGCCACCAATATGTACTAAACACACACACATAACGGTTATTAAAGGTCAGGCTTAAAATGCAACACTCAGTTTTATACAAAAATTAACAGGGAGTGAAATAGGTTGTAGACCCCTGATGTAGTCTACAAACTGGTCTTTACTATTTCTCTATTTCTGTTAAATTTCTCTTGCATTTCTATTTACCATATTTTTCTCTTCTCTGTCCAGAGGACCTGTAGCATAGATCTCTCCATCTTGATTGATGGTGAAGGGGAAGGAAAGTCTTTCTTTCTGTACCAGCCTGTAGAGTGCGGTGGGATCATTGCTGCGCACCTATAAAACACACACACACACACACACACACACGCAACACACACACATATGCTTACTCATTTCAATGTAAGATTTGTATTCACGTCACTTCAATAAAATAAAATTATATATATATTTTTTTTTTATTTATTATATGAATAAAAGTTTTTAAGTATAGGCACTGCCTACCATAACATAACATTGTGTTTAGATCCAGACTTACTGTGGCAAGATACATAGGGTATTCCTCTTCTAAATTTTCTTTAATGGCAATTGGTACAGGGCTGACCCAGAGGTTTTGAATGATAGCTATGTTGACTCGTGCCGTGCTGCTCAGAGCGTTTGGATCTCCCAAATCTTCCGCACGAACAATCAGTACATAGTCTGGATCCATCAGAAAATTCACTTGTCTTCTTTCTGCACATGCAAAATAAACACTCATTAATTATTATTGATTATTCAACTTACACTGAATTTGATTGGCTGAGTGGTATTCTAAAAGAGGGGGGGGGGGGGGGGGGTTTGCAACGGCCTGATATTGTAGGTAAACATTAGAGCGAGCGCACCATGGAGGATGATCAAATAATATAGAAAGATAAACGTTCCCAGAGTAGCTACGGAGGACTTTAAGTTATGTTAGTAGCATGATGTTGATTGGTTTGAGTTGGTAATGTGTATCTTGAATGGTGAAGTAATCTGGGTCAAATCCTGCCTCATTTCTGAGACTGTTGTAATCTGCACTGATGAGGGGCTGAACTGCTTGAGCTCGATTAGTGACTGCGTTCTTCTTTACAGCACGTGGCACGTTCCACACACCAAAGCGAATGTAATCACAGAAGTGGTCATCACACTGACATTAACACACCAGTTTAATCTGGTGTGTACAAACATCTGACAAGCATCTTAGAAAAAGCAGTTTTACATACATTCTAAATAATAAACATCTTAAAGACATTTTCTAAATGTCTTTAACATCTGATAGGAAACGTTTTAGAGATGTATTGCAGATGTAAACGCAGACATCAAATAGACGTCTCCGTGATGTACGTGTGCTATCAGGGGTTCTCTCCAGACAGAGGAAAGAGACTCAAATACTGGTTTCATTTGGTCCATTTATACATTTCTTATAGAAAGTTCTGTGTTATTCATAGTGAAATGCTAGTAAATTAGTCTCTGAGTCTGGCATGATTATATACACAACTTAAACTGCTTTTTCAAATAATGCTGTGATCATCATGTGTGTTTCTGTGTGTTCTCACCAACACGCTCGACGCATGTGTAAAAGGGGTTGTTCTCTAGTGGTATGTTGTTCTTTGGAGTGCAGTAGTCCTCAAACTTTTTCCTCAGGACATCAGGACTGCCATGGACCTCCCCGCGGCTGTATGTTACGGCGGGCCTGGCCTTCAGAGACGCTGCTCCTGCAATACAACAGCAATAACGAAATAACAGTTTAGCATTCAACGAAAAACCATTCAATACAAATCACAAGCACATTCGAGTTATTCATGTATTTTTGTTCCAGATGTGTTGATGTACCTTGTTCTGTTATAAAGATCTCTCCACTGTCTGGGTTTATCCCAAAGTAAAACATGTTTTCGGGATTGGGGATTTGGTTCGCAATGCTGAATTTCAGTTGACCGTTTACTGTGTTGGGATCATCTGCATCTGATGCAAACACCTGCATGAACGTAAATCCTGCACGCGAACAAGATTAAAAGTACAATGAAAAGTAGGTTCTTAGAAAGTGTTTAAATTGTAACAGTTTAGAGAATCAGCAAGTTTCAGCATCCAATGATAATGTGTGTGTTTCTCACCTGCAGGTGAATGCTCTCTAACCCTGCCACTGAACTGACTCTCACTAAAGACAGGGTGATTGTTGTTGACATCCACAACTTGCAAAACAACATTGTAAGGCCCATCAACAGTTTCACCCTCTGCTGAACGTGCTTCAATCTGAAGAGAAACACATATTTCGAATTGTTTGTATAGGAATTAATATTAACAGGTCAACATACTTTATATGTCTTGCGGTGTGACATGCTACACAATTAAAAAAAAATTTTTTTATATAGCCTATATACATACATTATATATATATATTATTTTTTATATAATAAATAAAATAATTTGATATCATTATTATGTGGTTTTATGACCCCATATTACCTGAAAGACTACAAAGGAATATACTGTACTTTTAAAAATTAATTTTCACTCCACAAAACCATTTAAAATGAACTAGTCAAGGTAATGCGTGGATTCAAAATTGTGAAAAATAAATGGTGACCAGTTTAAGGACCTAAAGTATAGAATTTCCTTATACATACTGTATATTTGAACCCAAAACCCTGTTGCTAAAAATAATCCATGGATGTGTTATACATCAACAATGTGTTATGTGGATACTAGAAACAAACAACGTAGGCATTTTGTGTCTTTTTAAAAATCCAGGTGCTTGCATGTTATGTATAATACATATATTACATCTAGATGGTGTTTTTTCTCAGGGCTCCATTCCAGAGGATGCTCCAGGTATAGCCAGCCGTCTGAAGAGATTGCGATCTTTCCTTCAGTCTCTCCACTTACGTGATATGAAGAGACACCTTCCGATGCAGATGTAAACTGAACAAAGAACAGATTTCTAGAATATTTTCAATGAAAACATTCAAAAATATTACTGACGATAGAAACCATACAGGTTCTAATAAAAATGTCTTGTAGAGACAACTAACCATTCAAACACAAGAACTGAGCCTACAGTACCTGGTAAATGGGATAAGGCACAGGTGTAACTTCTGGCACATCTAAAACTTTTCGATCTAATAGCCCCGTTTTGTCCTCCAGACCTATCCCATGAGCCTGAGAGAGGAAGAAAGGTCTGAAGAATTATGTGAGAATTATGAAACCAATATTTTCAACCACACCATATGTTATCAGTTATCAATCTAGACAGCCATGAACAACATTAGTGGCCAGTATTGTTTCTGAGAATGGGATTTCCTTGCAAACACCCTATCTGACCACACTTCCTAATAAATAACTGAATAAAGCTGTTAAATTACTATATTGTCTCACTGCAGTAAATAATCCACTAAATTTATCTGTGATGTGAAGGTCGCTGAATATTTGCCCATTTTTGTTGATTATTATTGATGTAGAACAAATCATTTTCCACTGGCTGAATGAATCCGATTATGCATGTGTGTTAAGTCTTTGATTAATGGAGTGTGCACGGGAAAAATGGACTTCAGCACAGTTACTCATTTATAGACAGAATAAAAGATTGTAAGGAGACTACAAGGTCACCAAGTTAAAATACTCGCGCACACACTTACAATGCTGACGAGAAGGGTCAAGTGTAGCAAACGTGCACCTCTCATCGTCCCGAGCAACAAAACCTGATGGAAAAGATATGAAAACATTGCCTTTAATTGAAAACACCTTTACTAGTTACTGCAAAAGACATTATGATGTATAGCAGTGACATTTGTTTGTCAAATAACTTTATCAGATGGCCATTCCCTGACATGATGGCTCATGCTGTGCAAACTGAGCAATATTAAAGAATACTTTGTAAACACAAGGTGTCAAAAATGGTAATTACCATTTGCTCAGTCAGGAAATAGAACCATCTGCTTCTTTAATGTTAAACTTCAGTCAATGATTATCAGCAAAAAAAACTATTCAACCAGAAGTCCTGAGTAATATTTTAAAACATCACGATTATTTCAGCGTATTAAAAGATGGCTTTTATAGGTGTGTATCCTGGAATTTCCTGTTTTATATTGATGGCTGATGTCCTGTAGTGCAGTGTGTGTGTGTGTGTGTGTGTGTGTGTGTGTGTGTGTGTGTGTGTGTGTGTGTGTGTGTGTGTGTGTGTGTGTGTGTGTGTGTGTGTGTGTGTGTGTGTTTTCATGAATCGCAGCCCATAAAAAGGTTATTTAAAGGGCACTTGGCATTCTAGTGTGGGTGGCGTCCTGTGCCAGACAGCACTGACTAAGTGTGTGTGTGTGTGTGTGTGTGTGTCACTGCTGCATCACAGTTTATTACATTTAAGAATGTCTGTGCTGACAGTCATATTACAGAGCCTTTTAAACAAATTAACCATTAAATAATTATGTACATGTGGATCCACACATCTGGGAATAGGAACGGGCCAAACTATATTATACGTTGTTTCAATGTTTTTTTTTGTTGTTGTTTTTTGTTTGTTTGTTTCTTTGTCTGATTTCCTACCTATTGCAATACATGATGAAACAACAGTGCATTTTCAGGTTAATTTCTCAGTTTCAAAGAAACAATAGATTGTCAGTTGATTCTCAAATTACATGATAACTTTATGAAGATGTTGCTTAGTAAAAGCAAATAAAATTGCTTTCTCAATTTAACATATCAGTGAAAAGTAACCTGGTTGCCTTAAAATGTTGAGTTCACTGAAACTGAAAAAATTTAGTTAATAGAATGAAATAGAATGAAAGAGCGAGAACAATATTAACGATTATTAGACACACATTAATTATGTGACACACACATTAATTTGTGTGGTAAGTTGCAGACCACACATTAATACAGGAAGTTGTGAACAGGCGTGTCGATCTAGATAAACAGTAAACAGAATTATCAAGAAATGTTTATCTGATCACACACAATGTGTGTGAACAGAAAAACATCTCTAGATAAATCTGATTGTTTTAGTTGCCGTTTGAGTCCATCCAAGAGTAGATTAAGCTGTGTCGGCTGTTCTGTACTGAAATATTGTATTGAAATAAGCTGTAAGGTTTAGTGCTTTACTGATACTGGATTTTTATTTCGCTTGTATCTGTCAGATCTATTGTGAAAGACAGACACGCCTTGAGACAGATGTGACACAAGGTGACATTGAAGTTAATGTGACCTCTGATAAGCTACTTTTGCATAAACCTCAATCGATACTATACAGATAAATGATTGTTTCCTTATATTTTATGTCTACATAAGGAATCAGGACATTCTGATGCAAAGCTGAAATCAATACTCATGCTCTATGTTGTTAGACAGCTGTAAGAATGAGAGTAAAGCAAATGGGAACATTTTCAAACTGAAAGTGTTTTAAACCGAAACCAGGCAATTCAAACAACATATAAACATTTATTTATCCATTACCGTGAGGTTGGATGGATATAAACAACAGTAACGTTTTTAGTATCGAGGTATGAGAACAAGAGGCCTTGCCTTCCAGCCAAAGCTTGTGACCTCTGATGACATTCTAACAGTATATGAGATCAAAAAATATCAAAGGCCCACTTGTTCCTCTAGAAAATATGCTCATAAATATGTTCGCACCCAGAATGCAATTCTACAATGCTACAGCAAGTTGCGATAATCTTTAAATGCCCTTCCACATAAGCTGGTCTACACCCTTCTTGAAAGCACTGAGCAAAGTCAAAGATCACAGCCGGTCGTAGGCAGCGGAAGCATCGTCACATGTCAATTGACATATTGGTAACTAAAAATGTATACTTTTATAATCAGCCTAAACTAAAAAGACAACAACTAAGAAGAAATAAAAGAAAGGATTAGACGCACAGACCTGTCAGCAGAGCTCCTCTCTTCTCAAAAGACTGAGGTTTCAGTCTTGCAGAGTTTCCTGTTCAAGTCAAAGTTTAACTCTACTTTATTGAGGCTAATGATTATCTACTGATTCACCATGAAGGGGAGTGGACTGTAAATGTAATATATTTTATGGCACCATGATGGGGTATGGTATACTGGCTTGGTGGATATTATGTTAATGTGTAAACATCAAGTATTTAATTAAAGTCACCATATTTTTATGGAATATTGCAGTATTTATTATAAATGATTTATCCATTCACTTTTATTTTTACCCATGTGCCTTCAAATGACGTCCCCTCCCATCTCTTCTCTCATGACGCGTTTACTGGTGCGAGGGCGGGACATCCTGTCACTCATATGACATCACAGCAATAGCACCCAATCAAGTCCCGTCCAACATTTTTTCTTTTTCAAGAAGCCGTTTCACTTGGATATACGTCACAATAGAGAAGAAATGACTATCCAACTTCATGCCGACTTAAAAGGACGCACAACAAACACTCATCCGCAATCTCGTCCATGTGACTTCCTCTCTACTTTAATATTTTCTATGCAAGATGATTAGAACACAGGGGACAAAGCAAAATTCTGAGATAAGTCTTGAACAAAAAGAGCAAACATCTCTGAGAACAGGCTGTGACAGCTGAAAATCACTGTACATTTACAGACAGCGTAAAGGTCACCTTCTTCACAGCTGTATGTTCACTATCTTGAGTAATACAGCGCCGCAATCTTTGGTCCTTTATCTTTTGACGGACTCTGGCTTGGTTGTTCTCCATGTTTGAGTCTTATTTCTTCTGATACTGAAAATGAAAACATTTGCAAGAACTTCTATTAGTATTCATTAATGACACTTAAAGGGATAGTTAAAACTTCATTTACTCCCCCCCATGTCGTTCCAAACCAATGGCTTGCTTTCACACAAAAGAAGATATTTTTAAAAAGCCTCAGTGTTTTCTTTATATTACCATGAAAGTCCTTTGTTGTGTTGTACCCCATTCACTTTCATTGTATTGACAAAAACAGTTGAAACATTCTATAAAATATATTTTGTGTTCCACAGAAATAAAAAAAAACATTTGATGATTTATAGAATGATTTGAAAGAATATGATTAATTATGTTAAGAGTGACAGCTCACTTTTTCTCAGCAACACTTATATAATATAAATGAAAGCAAAATAATACTGTAAGACATTAACTTCTGGGAAATCTATTGTAATGACTTCCTGTAAAAAGTGATTCTTTACATGTAAATGTCTATGGCTAAAGGCACCTTGAGTGGCAGTTACTCAAGAAGTTCCCATGCTTTTTCCATTGACTAATTATTATGCAGCCGTATCAGCAAAATGGAGAGAAGGACGAGGGCAAAGATTAAGGTTAGGGATGAAGATATTTACTGCAGGCATCGGTACTACAACAGAGAAACCTGTTGCTGATGATGTGAACTATTACAATTGGTTGACCACATTTTTCAATAACATTGCAACACTGTTGGTGTTTTTAAAGTTTGCTGTAACACAGTCCACCTGCTGCCTCAACATGAGCAATACCAGACAATCTGCTAGCCTGCCTCACTCAATGTGTGTACAGCAAGTACACATAAATAAAAATGCAACACAGCTGCATTACTAGCTTCAGTCTTACACAGTTTTGACACATACACTGCATTCATAATTATTCAATATTGTTCACACAGCAGTGATCACACATTGAACGTGTCATTAATTTGCCCTTCTCATCTTTGAAAGGGAAGTAGGAGGAGTGTTTCTGAACAAATGTGTTCCTGTAATACACACATATATTCAATGGGGCTGAAGCTGTAATAAAAAGGCCGTGCTGTCCACATAATCTGTGAATTATCGTTAGAGAATTATCTTTATATCTCACTTTACAAGTCACTTGCATTAACTAAGATTAAAATGCTTTAGAAGTATTTTTCATTGTTAGTTCATGTAGTTATCAAATGTTAACAATACCTATTGTCACAATTGTTCTTACTTGATTGGTGACCTAGTAATAGTATCTATGAGTTAAATTTGTCAAAATCATTATATATATATTTTTTTTAATTATAAATATATATATATATATTTATTTCCAGCATTAAATTAGATATTAAATCCCAGACTTTCAATGTATATTCAAACTTTGGACCCCTGTATTTTTAATTGTATGTTGGTTGAAAACACACTTCATTGACACTTTAAAATGATTGATTATAGGGTACATTTACAGTACATGGCAATGATGACCTAAAAACGTAAACTTTTTTTGTGCATTTTTCACAAACAGACGTCAATGTTGTCAAAACGATCCCCATTCATAAGGATCCACGAAAATGTCTAAAAACGCTGTATTATGCATGTCAGGCCAGTAGTCGGTGATGTCACTTTGATGTCACTACGCGCCTGCACTGAACACATTATATGCATGACGTCACCCTTTTCACCCTTTTGCTTTTTTTTTTTGTTTAAGTTTACATGAAAACAGTATCGTTTTCAAAAACTTGCACTTTGAAAGCTGTTTTCAAAAGTTTGCATTTTCAGGCCCCCAAAAAGCCAGTGTTGGTTAAATGAACGGCCAAAACACATAATTGTTTTTCAGTTTTTAGTTAAAAAGCATGTTGTGTAAACAGCCTCTTAGCCAATTGGCAATGTATTTTAGACAAATACAGCATCTGTATCATAATAATATCACACCACAGTAACAGCTGGTTTATGTTTTCATCAAGGTTAATGCATTTTGAGCTTTTCTGGATGTGTGCACTTTCAAAAAGACTAAAGTATTTCCGATTTATCATAAAAAAACAAATATTTTATTTATTTTGGATGCTAACGCTCAAACTGAGCAAAAGTGGGAAAATAATTGTTTTCACACACACAAGGTACGACAAAGTGTTCTTACAATTCAAAAACAAACATCAGGATCAAGAAGATCATTTAAAAAAAGAAAAGGATTGGTTTTGACTAGTTGGGGTTCCCACAAAAACATATGTGTACTTCATGGATTTTGAAAAGAATGACGGGTAACACTAGAGCATTCTGTCCTTCACAGAGGGAGCGAGAAGCCTGAAATCATTGCTCTTCTAGTACAGTCTAATATAGACATACATGGCTTTCTTAAAATAACTTACAGTAAAACAAGCACTTGATCAGATACTTTGCACCCAAACTTCATACAATACAATTTAAACATTCAGAACTATTCGAAGTCACACACTACAGACTCATCAGGTCATGACATGATTTAGACTTGAGTTTGAAGGCTGCTTGCTTGTTCTTCTTAGCAACCAATCTGTTAATGAAACGCTTTGCTTTCTTTGGGAGACTCTCCCGACGCTTTTGAAGAGAACAGCGCCTGGTGAGGGTCTCCAAGCTGTCTCTTTGTAGACGGAGCTGGCGGATGATGCCCTCAAACAGCGGCCAGACGTTGTGTTGCATTGCAGCTGACGTCTCAATGAACTTACAGTCAAAGACAGCAGCAGACGCACGACCCTCTGAAATATAAGAATAGAAAATGAAAATTCTCAGTGATGTAAGCTAAAATAACTGAGGGGATTCAGATTAAGAAGATTAAATAAGCTGGTTTTAATGCTACTGAGGAGTAGAGCCACATTTAAGAGTTTTACTATATACTTACCACTAATGGACACTTCTCGGCAGCGGACCAGGTCACATTTATTTCCGACCAGGATGATTGGAGTGCGGTCAGCCTCACGTTCCCGCCGGAGCTGAATACGAAGTTCTGATGCGTGAAGGAAGCTTGAACGATCTGTTATGGCATAAACTATAATGAAAGCATCTCCTGTCTGCAAACATCGCTCCTGCGTCCAGCTGCCCTCATCCTGACGGACACAGAAAGTAGAATGTCTCAGAACCTCTCATCACTTATAATAAAGTAGCCTATATGAATATAAATTGCTGACAAACTAAAAGTGTTACCTGTGAATCCCACATGTCGAGTAGGGTTACGGTGGCCCTCTCACCGTCTACTGTAATTGTCTGCTCAAATACTTCACCTATAACAACATTAAAAAGGACAATGAGTTGAAACAAGCTAAGGTTGAATACTGGCCATGGCAAAAATGTAGAGAATTATAATCTGACCTACTTTAAGAAAGTATGAATTATATCTTATTGACAATAAACACATCTTTATTTGACGTTGTCAGTGCAATCTAAGGTTTGTCTTGTTGTGACTTTGTAATTAATTATCCCTCAATCTCTTACATCTGAAAATATGACCCTTCAATGTTTCTTAAATGTTTAATTGTACAATTATGATGGAAAAATGTTAATTTCCGAACTTTATAAATATAACCGCAATAGGCTTAAAAAGATAGTTCATCCAAAACTGAAAACTCTGTCATAATTTACTCATCCTAAAGTTCCAAAACCTGTATGAATTTCTTTCTTTTGCTGAACACAAATTAAGATATTTTGAAGAAAGTTTATGGGCCCCATTAACCTCCATTTTTTCCCCATTTGGAAGTCAATGTGGCCCATCAACTGTTTGGTTACCGACATTAGTGGAAAGGTATAAACTCTGGAATAGTCTCCCAATTCATATCAGAACTGCCCCAACTTTATCCATTTTTAAGTCTACTCTTAAGACTCATTTATTTTCTTTGGCATTTAATATAGCCTCTCTTGACTTCTTGTTTTATGATTTTACTTTCATGCGTTCCACCTTTTTTACAGCTTGTCTTTTATTGTTTGTAAATCTTGTTTTCAGTTTTTTACTATTGGTTTTCTTTTGTAGGCTAGCCTACTTCTACAGCACTTTGGTCAACTTCGATTGTTTTTAAATTGTGCTTTATAAATAAACATTGTATTGTATTGTATCAGTGCCACTTTGTGATTTTTTGCGATTGACTAGTTAATTTCACTGTGAACAGTTGGAGTATAAAAGAAAAGTCAAGCCTAATTGTCAACATACCTCCATACAACTCGCATTCGCTGCCCATGCTGTCTGACGCCCCAGCGAATATACTGGCGAGCGCGGACTTCCCGACACCGTTGTCTCCAAGCAGGACAACAGTGAAGGGTCCAACCGAAACTGGAGTCACAGACTCGTTCGAGAGAGCGGAGTCTGAAGAGGCGGACGAGCAGGAACTGGACCGGGACATACCGATGTCGGGGCGCGTGAAAGCATCACTCAGCAGCTGCCCACCGTCCGTCCCGCAGATGCTCCACCGGTGAAGGTGATGCTGAACGCGAATGCTGTGGCGCCGCATATTCGCCAGCAGGGTCATGTGTGCAATTCGGCGACAAACACTCACTCAGTTGGTTAAACGACGGTCTCTTTGAGTGTGACTGAAGCAAAGAATTAACGGACTAAATGCAAAATTGTGCTCCAATAATAGATTCAGTCCCATCCAGCAGAAACCTGCTCAGCAAGAAGATGAAGATCTAATTGCTCTTGGCTTCGTTGTCTTCAATTAAGCGCACCTGAATGAGGATTGGTGTTTTTCGCCCTGGTAATCCTGTCCGTCTATATTTTGCGCAGTAATGTGCTTTGAGCTCTCAGTGCAGTTCATGGTTATATTAAGGTCTCAGAAGAAGTGAGGATTTCCTTGACGTCACTTCTCCCTCCCAGTGAGCTTCAGCGGGTATTTCCTTATACCGCCCGATGGGTGTAAAATGCAGTTTCATAGAATCATGTCTCGCTTCGAAACGTGGGAAATTTGTGTGTTTTGTCCAAAGTGTGCACTTAAGATATTAACTACATCGACTACATTTACATAATTTGATAATATTGGCAACTGATTTACCGATTAAGTTATTTTGCGATAGGCTATTCTGAGATTAATCAATCATTCTATTCTATTAACAGCCATGGTTTTAAAATAAATAAAAACAGATTTTAAGTGTTTTATGTCCTATCTTTAATACATTATTAATTTCCACTTTACATTATTATAACATTAGGCCTACCCTTAATACATTCTCACACAGTCATTATATATGAAAATACATAATAGTTAACTATTTCAGGAAGGGATGAAAGAGGATGATCATGGTTGAGGTTCCTTGACATCAAAAGTTTGAAAACTGTTCGTTATCCTCTATATTTTTTTTAAAAGTAATAATTATTTCTGGGAAGGGTTTCTCAAGTGTTTTCGGGTGTAATTTACTGCTCATGCACATGCAGTAGATCTATAATAGATTATGTACTTGCATGTCTGAAGTGCTGCATACAAAAAGCAACGAAACAAAACTGACTGCGGGTGGCATTGCCAATTGTATGTTGGTTAGCACAGTTAAGGCCAGGTTAAAGCAGGACACCTATCAGGGCGGTAGATCCTATAAGGGCAATTAATCGTATTGAGTAAAGACACAGACAAACAAAATAAAAGACATTCTCAGTCAGTATAGTTGTCAAATCTATGGTACAACATATTCTAAATATACTACATATTTTATATAAAGATCTGATGGACTTGTATTGAATTGCAGAATGCAAATCACAATCTGAACTCTGTAATAAATCATATCTCATGGTCATTTTATTTCTGTCCTGACTTCCATGCAAACACCAATCAACAAGAGACCATTACTGAACCAAACCAAGACCAACAGTTTCCATCATTATTTTCAATACTATTTGGCATGCAAACAAAACAATGCTCATGCTCTCTATTTCACGTATGCACAAACGTGCACATTAACATGTACCGAGATGCAGAATACATTCACTCTGCATGCTCAAAGAGCCACAAATGACAGATTATAATGAGTTATTAATGTAATTGCTGGATTATGAGGACTGTTTCTATATTCAGGATTGATATAGTCAAAAGGGATTGGATGGATAAGAGAAATCGCAGTAGAGTGCTGGATTATTTCCTTCATTCATTCACTTCTCTAAGAGCAGATCAGAAATAGGTCATTAGAGATCAGAGATGGCCATGGTGCTTTCTGGTGTGATAACTATGAGCTTATCAGTCTGGAACAACGTAAGCATAAAGGAATGTAAATGTTTTTTTTGCAACTTGTGTGTGTTAAGGACTGCTATGGTCATGTCAATGAAGACTGAGACCTGAGCTGACCGTTGATTCCAGTGCAATAATTAACTGGGCCATGCGTCATGAAAGAAGGGATGGAAAGGGATGAGTTAATTTAGTCTTGGAGAGCAAACACCACAAAGAAACAGATTAGACAGGGTGTCAAATGTCAACTACCTTAAAGCATCCAAGTTGAGATGTTCACCTGGATGATCAACTTTGACCCTTTTGCATAATTCTATATACATTTTTTTTTTAAGTTTACCAATATTTTCAAAGGATCATGTGGCACTGAAGACTGGAGCAATGGCTTCTGAAAATGTAAAATATATAACATTTTAAATCTATTAAAATAGAAAATATTTGTAATAATATTCTAAATATGTAGCTACATCTCTACTAAGAAAATTCGATTCTGTGTATCACGCAGCTTTACGCTTTGTTTTTTGGTGCAGAGTCACGGAAGCATCATTGCATTTTATATGATTCTTTAGCTTGGTTATCTTTACATCAAAAGAGAAAGCTACATATGTACTTATTTATTGCAAAAGCTCTTTTAGGTTAATTACCCTCTTATATATCAAATCTTTTAATTTATTACACAAATAGTTATTGCACTAGCACTGATTCTCATATTCTATGTATTTTCATTAGGGCTGGGAATCGATAAAAAAAATTAACTAATTAATTGCACAATTTGCTGTAATTAATTGCAATTAATTGCATTTCCCACAAGCTTGTAATCATCAATATTTAAACTTAGAATCACCTAATTAAATGAAACAACACAGGAAAAAAACAGAAAATAGCCCTATATTAAAATAATATTAAACATCAATATATTATTCTTTTCAGCCTTGAATCAATTTAACAGATTTTTTTCTTTTTTACTAATTATCAAAATAAAATATAGTCCTACAAAGCTATTATTACCAGAGCATGTGATCAGAGCAGGTCATTTGACCATTGTTGCCCAGCATGACTATACCAGCTCAGTAGGGTTTTGCAAACAGAAGTCTACTACAGAAATTTCACGTTATTTGAGCGGACTTTGCTTTTCCAGTGCGTGATCGGTACATGATTCGAGCGTTTGGGCTGTTAACGACAGAGAAGAACGCGCAGCGCAAACACGGAGCGGAACATTGAGCAGAGAGCTCAGCGCGCCGACAGACACACACACACACACGGAACGGAGAGCGCGGCGCACACACGGAGCGGAAAAGACCCGCTCATGAAAGCTGCGCGACAATGAAATCTGATCGCCGAACACGGAGGGGCGGGACGGCATATTTTCGGCCTTTTCAATAGCAGCCGCAACAGGAAATCATTAAAACGAGGCAAAAAAAAAAGTGCTGCGTTAATTGCGTTTTTTTTTTTTTTTACGCGTTAAACATCTAAAATTAATCGCAAAGATTAACGCGTTAATTCCCCCAGCCCTACATTTTCATACCTCTGCGCACCCTGCTCACACGTCATCAGAGCGCTTCATGCTATGCAGTTAAGCCGTGGTCACACTATTCACTAGCTGCATCTTTTTATAAACATGAATTCAACAGAAGGGAAGGTGGGATCTCATGCTTTCAAAGCTAGCTCTGCTATTGCTAGCCTCTCCAAAAATTGCCTACCATACCTTTAAGTTCGGTTTGTAGTTTTTTGTCATTCATAATTACATGTACGCTATTGCATTAATATGAATTACAGAAGCCTTTTTCCTAGCATACGTAAAAAGCTTTGTTACGTACAGTACAGATTACATCCTCATCAACCTAACTGATCTGAGCACACGTCTTTACTTTGTCCTGTGACGGCCGAGTCCTTCCCTGTGGGACGATAGTGCAGGAACGATCTGCACAACTGACAGTACTTACAGTAAAGGCTTGGCTGAGGAACATACACTGTACACACGTCCCTACAGACCCAATTAACATTGTATTGTTACTCTGGTAACAGTTGCTGGGATCTCATCATCACAGCCTGGACAGTGTCAGGATCTCAAGAGGCTGCTTATACACAAGTGTCTGACTAACACACACCATCTTCAACACTCATACTCTCCACCAAAGATATGGACGCACACGGAAAGACTACATCTGACTCGCGCGTTATATCACAGCAGAATGATTTATCACAGCCCCATTTCAACCCTGAAACATTGTCAATAAACAACGCCAGCAAACGTGCACCCAGGTTAGTTTGGTTAATGAGTCACGGAGACTAGCTCATCTCCTGCTGGTGACTGTTGTGCCTCACTGCTTTCGTGATTGCTCTGTCATTTCAGATTTTTGTAGTCAGTGTTTCTTGTTACTAATGGTGACAATGGACAGATTTAGCAAGAAGCTGCATTAAATGAACCATCTGTGCAACCAATGTAATCCAGCACAACATCATGTTCAAAGGTTCTCCTATTGAGAAGGAACAAGCCTTGTTTTGGAAACATTTCATATAAACCATCCATATTGTAAAAACTGTGGTGATAAAGGGGGGAAATATTGTAATAAACTAGAGGATATAGGTCACCACCTATTTAATCAATTGGTTCAATGTATCAATGTAACATCTGTATCCATAAACACCAAAGAACAAATAAAACAAATTATTAAAAACCAATACAAATTATTACATTTAGGATAAACTGTAGAAACTGGATGTTCTCAGTCAGGGTTATACTGGACACAGGACTTGTGAAGCTTAAAAAAAAAAACCTACCCCCAGTTTTACAGACAAGGCTTAAGCCTAGTCCCAGACTAAAATGCATGTTTAAGATGTTTTAACTGAAAAGCAGTTAATCATATCTTAAAATATGTCAGTGCCATTGTTTTGTCTCAAGATGTACACCAGTAATGTTTTTTCTGAGGCATGTTTATAAAAGCTACTTAAATGTCCTTATTATTAAACTAAGGCCTAATCCTGGCTTAATCTAAGCCCTGTCTTTGAAACCAGAACCTAATGTGACAATATATTTGTCTGACAGATGCCCTGGTGCAATTTCTGTTTATGTTATTAATCTATCAGCAGGTTCCCTAAATGGACACAAACACACTTGCTTGTGAAGACAACCGAAAAATAAGTAACAATGTAAAAAGCTTTATTAAAAGGAAAAATGTATTGTTCAAACATACAGGAGTATTTACACAGTGTGAGGGGCAGTGGGTTTGTATATAATTGTCTTTGGGAAGAGGAAGAGTTTAGACTGTTGTTTAGGATTTAGAAGTGGTGCTTTGAAAGGCATATGTGATGTGGTTACGGGCATGATTTAGGTAAATATCATTATATGATTGAACATCTCCAGAAAAATGCCTCCATTGCATGAGCTCGGACATGCTGACACGTTGCGGTAATGACACTGTGCTGTCGGCATGGCGACCCAGCTGACATGCCCTTCCAGTCTCCTCGTTTATCTCCTTCACAAAACCTGCCACAAATATATGCAAATTAATTAAATAAATAAATAAATATAAATGTATATAAAACAGACAACACAACATTTAGGTCAAGACAATCTGCTGAAGTTCAAACTGAGCATCAGAATGGGGAAGAAAGGTGATTTAAGTGACTTTGAACATGGCATGGTTGTTGGTGCCAGACGGGCTGGCTAAGTATTTCAGAAACTGCTGATCTACTGGGATTTTCACGCACAACCATATCTAGGGTTTACCGAGAAAGGTCTGAAAAAAGAGTGAGTGAAAATATCCAGTGAGTGGCAGTCTGTGGGCAAAAATGCCTTGTTGATGCCTGAAGTCTGAGGATGGCCAGGCTGGTTCGAGCTGATAGAAAGGCAACAGAAACTCAAATAACTACGCATTACAACCGAGGTCTGCAGAAGAGCATCTCTGAATGCACAACACATCGAGCCTTGAAGCAGATGGGCTACAGCATCAGAAGACACACCAGTGCCACTGTCAGCTAAGAACAGGTCACTGAGGCTATTTACACAGGCCCACCAAAATTGGACAATAGAAAATTAGAAGGTTGCAAAATGTATCAATATACCCATCTTCTGATGGCTACTTCCCGCAGGATAACGTGCCATGTCACAAAGCTCAAATCATCTTAAACTGGTTTCTTGAACATGACAATGAGTTCACTATACTCGAATGGCCTCCAGTCACCAGACATCAATCCAATAGTGGTGCAGGTATGACGTCAAAACCCGGAAGTCTAATTCACCGCTGGTTTCTTTCAGATTGTCCTGGGTTTTTTCCATTTATGAGCAAAATAAAGCCTGTGGTAAACATAACTTGATGCAACTTTGTTGTTTTGTTCTACAATGTACACTGCACACACCAAGCTGTCTTATCTATTAACTTATTAAAAACGTACGTTTTCAAAAATGAGAAACAGGCTTTATTTTACACATAAATCAAAAAAATTACCATTATGAAACCCCATTGTAAAATCTTGAATGAACCAGCAGCAAATAATTCTTCTGGGCTCTGATGTCATACCTGCACCAATCTACAGAGCACCTTTGGGATGTGGTGGAACAGGAGATTCACATCGTGGATGTGCAGCCGACAAATATGCAGCAATTGCGTGATGCTATCATGTCAATAAGGACCAAAATCTCTGATGAATGTTTCCAGCACATTGTTCAATCTCTGCCACGAAGAATTAAAGCAGTTCTGAGGGCAAAATGGGGTCCAAACTGGTACTAGCAAGGTGTACCTAATAAAGTCGAATGTAAATGAATGGCACAATGTATATAGATGCATTCAAAACTGAATTTCGGCAGAAATAAAAAAAATTGTGGTAACTGTTATACCTTTTTTTCAGGATACATTGATAAATAGAAAGTTATTTGAAAAAGAAATCTAACATTATAAATGTCTTTACTGTAACTTTTGAGCAAAATGCTCAAAACAACAAAATGCCCCCAAACTTTTGAATGGTATTGTGTATGTATATGTAAAGTCTTTGAACTATCTATTTTTGGGGCTTTTTCAGAAAATATTGATATATGTGACTGATTGTGCATTAATTAGTATATCAGAATTAATGATAACATTTTTTTTATTGATTGACAGCCCTAATGGAGAATCATCTAGTTCCTACTTTATTTAATTCTGTTTAATTTAATTGATTTGTTTGCATTCATTTACCTTCTGTATTTCCATCTCCAGTGCACTGGCAGTCCAGTAGGTCATGTGTGAGGCAGGTTGTATTAGGGTCAAAACTGAAAAGATCTCGTAGCTCCTCAGAAGAAAAGCTAATATGATCCGCTTTTTTGGTCAGGTCCACCACTGTCCCAGAAAGCCCCTGTTTACTCACCTGCCTCTGATAGATCTTCTCTTCTATGGAACCTACAAGAAACACATGCACACTTACTGAGGCCAAAATCATGTGCAAACCCATGTGTTATGATAGATGAAAGCCTGTGAGATGTTTCAGATCAAGTACTTCTTGATATTGCACAGTCATAACAAACAGCTTAATTTATCAATCAACAGACTCGATACTGAGATGATACTCATTTTCTGGGTAATTTACAAATGTTTTGGTTACCTGTTGTTAGAAATCTGTAGATGTGAACTGTTTTCTTCTGTCCATCCCGCCACACACGTGCCATGGCCTGACATATGAATATCAATAATAATTAGATGATTGAGTCTTATAAAACGTGAGTTATCACTCAAAGCTCACAGAAAGCATTCGTCATGGAAGTAAAACAAAATAATCGTGACACGCATTCACACATAAATACTTGGGAGAGAATGTGATGATTTACAAAATAGGCTGAAAGGATTTTTGTTGTATTCACTGCCACCTTGTGGTCTTTATTAAAGGTGTAACTAAGACAAGCATGTGGATTTACAACATAAGTTTCTAACTGCTTTCAAAACAATGAATTGCATTATATCTGCTTTTGTGTAATACTGTATTACATATAGTGATTCATTGTTGCTTTGCAGTGTTGCATAGCTAAGTGTAATGTGGAAGTCCACTGACCTGTATATCATTGGCAGGGTTCCAGTCCATATCATATAAAACAAGATGAGAGGCACCAATGAGATTTAGCCCCACTCCTCCAGCCTTGGAGCTGAGTAGCATCAGGAAGTTTGGGGAGTGCGGGCTGTTGAAGGAATCAACAATTCGTTGTCTCTGGGCAACAGGTGTCTGTCCATCGAGCCGACACCATTTATAGCCTATTTGATCACAGACATCCTGCAGCAAGTCAAGAGTCTGTGTGTAGTTGGACACCAAAACAGCCCTAAGTAGAGAAAGACAGCGAGACAAAAATGCACATGAGCCTCACACTACACACATCAATATAATGGGTACTTTTTTTGGACTCAGTCACAACAAAGATCAAACGTTTTGGTGGTCAAACTTATTAAATAATAATATAATATTTGTAAATAATAATTGTTTTGATTTCCTTTTATGTTTTTTATAAAGTGCTTAAGCACTCAAAACTATAATATAATATTTGTTTAGATGTACTTTTGTTTTTTAATTTGTAAAGTGCTTGAGCACTCAAAATACATTATACTATATTTCATGGTCAGACTCATTATACTATATTTCATGGTTATCGTATTCAATTCGATCTTTTCCACACGTTTTTTTCTGACTATATTGTATGTTCTTGAGTGTATATTGCTACTGTGACATGGAAAAGATTAAAAAGTATTTTCTTATCTTCAAAACCGTTAAATAAAGTAAACTTTGTAACCTGATTGAATTGCAAGTCACTTTTGTTAATGTAACCTGAAATTGGTGGTGCCAAAATATAATTCTTACAAAGCCACTGATATGACTGATAAGAAGTGTTTATATTACCTTTAAAATGAAATGTTTAATGAAGAACTCTATGTGGTACCTGTCTGTTCGATTGACATTCTGTATCGCCGACAGTAGGTCTGTTAACACTAGAAGTTTCCCAGAGTCTGCAGTGCTGAAGGCACCAGTGGAATATCCCTCAGGAAAGAGTTCCATAATTCCGTCCTCATTCATATCATCTGATTTTGCCTGAAGCAAATACCACAAAACATAATTAAAAAGCAGCAATATTTAGATAAAGAACATGAACAAAGAACAAAAATACCAGCACCTATTGTACCTGTAGAGTGTTGTAGAGCAGCCCGGGGTGGTTGCAGAGTTTCTTGAGGGCGTTGATGCATGCGAGGTGTGGGCTGTGTGTGTAAGTGTGTGTGCTGGCACCCGAGAGACAGGCTCTGATGGGCCGTGTGGCCAGAAGGACTCCATACAGACGCAGCTGGAGCTCAGTGGGTTTGCAGAATACGGTCCACTCAATCCGTTCAGATAAATACTGATTAATGATCTCCTGAGTGCGCCGTAACGTAAACACACCTGTTAGACGAAAGAGCTCAGCGGCACGTTCCTCTCCAATACATCTCTCTTCCTAAAACACAGTTCAATGCACAACATACCACACCAGATGATGAATACAGACACACAGTTGGGGGTACATTTAAGGAGATTTGCTTAATGTTGAACAGTCTTTTTTATCTATTAATAACAGACAGTCAGTATTGGATATTTAATTGTAATTGTATTATATTTAAATGCTCATTTTCTTTATTTTTACGTTAACATTACCATCTTGTAACACGTTAAAGTAAATCTTAAAAAAATACTAATCATTTAATAACACTGTTAAATGTAATATTTAGAAAATATTTCAAACGAATATCAATTTTCATACTGTATATTATAATGTTGTGATGCCTAAATTCCAAATAAATTTTTTTTTTTTCATTACTGAAAATTCATCAGCCGAAAGTTATTGGCCGAAAATAGCATTTTCAGTTTTTGGCCGAAAGAGAAAAAAGGCCGAAAATATATGCTGCCCCGCCCCTTCATATTCAGTGCTAAGGCGTTGTGCCGAATTTTGACTGCCTGCCAAATTATTACCCCCTTTGTTGAAGTTGCTAACTGATACCTAATACTAAAGCCACCTCTAATCCTAACCTCTCCCCCACAACAAATCATAAACCTATCAATACTAGGGGGGTAATAATTTGGCAGGGGTCAGAATTCGGCAAAACACCGGCACTCAGTGTGCTCTGCTCAATAGCTGCGTTGCCACTGTCAATTTTCCACTGTTTCCACAATACCTTGGTTCAAATCGGGCCAGCTCGGGCTTGAGGAGAGGTTACGAACAAAGGCGGATTATTGTAGATGATAACATCAGCATTACAGACTTTTAAAATCATTTTAGCTCAAAACTCACTTTCAGACAGCAATGAGTGTTTGCAATAACTTGTTTGTGATCCAATGTGGATTCTGATCACCATATAAGGCAGAAATATTTATATGCGATGCAAAAGATTATACACACTAACCATTACCATAGTAAACATGGTAAATACGTCCGCTTAAAGAAATTAGACAATTCATACAGGCACAATCATCACAATCGTGTATTTATCTTTATACCGGTCTGTCTGATATTTATATTTAGGTTGTTGTTATAAAATAAAGCAACTCCGGTTGTTCGGGTGCTTCCTCTGTTCCTCTGACTGAATATATAACTGTATTGGGACTGTCACTGGATATCGCTCGTTTCCAGTGACTTCTTTCTGATTAGTTTTCTGATAAAACTTCCATTTGTTGGTGACATTATGGGTTTTGTGTGGCGCTGTTCCAGACAGGCGTGTTTTAGGCAGGTTTTAGCAGTGTGCTGCGGAGCTTCTGGCCTAACGGTGGAAATGCAGCATGGTTTTGGGCTCGGTGCTACAGGCCCATTTAAAGCCCTGGCTTGCACTGGCTCGACAGTGGAAAAGTGGCTAATGGTCCACTCCGTGAGTGCGCTCTCTGTTCAGTCGCTCACGGCCCAAGCGAACATCCTGCACATTCTCTGATGATAAGAGTTTTGTAGGACTATGCATTATTTGGTTATATGCATTTATTACTTAAATCTGATTCTGTTGCATAGAATATATTTATATTTAATATTTTAATATATTTTCTGTCCTATTTTGGTGTTACTTAAAATAAAAGTGTGGTTATTTAATTTGATTGGCTTCTATTTTTTAAATTCAGATTCAATTAAATTAAATTACTGAATTTAATTAAAAAGTTTAATATGAATACAATCATACTTTAACAAATAATTTAAAATAAGAAATAAATAAAAAAGTCATTTTAGGTTTCAGTTTTTGGGCAAGTGCATCCAGAGTTTTCAGTTTGCATCCCTAATAGTACCTGTCAAAAGTTTGCAAACATTAAAGGGATACTTTACCGTTTTTTCATATTAAACTATGTTATTCCCTTAACTAAGACGAGTTGATACATACCTCTCTCGTCTCAGTGCGTGCACTAAATCCCTCTGTCTTGCGGCGAAACTTTGTTAGCCCAGTTCATTTAATATGGGCCAAGCAGAGAAGCTACCAAACACCTCCACGTTTTCCCTATTTAAATACAGTTACTCGCGAAGTGTAACTCGACCTAGGACGGTGACACAAAACAAAACGTTGCGCTTTTCTAAGCGTGTAAAATGGATAACTATTTTGTATGGCGGAATACCATAGCAAGTGCTTGTAAGCACTTCGACTTGGCGCAGTAATATCTTCACTAGAGGGAGCGGGGGCCGGTGAGAGGATTTTTCACGAGTGAAGATATTACTGCGCCAAGTCGAAGTGCTTACAAGCACTTGCTATGGTATTCCGCCATACAAAATAGTTATCCATTTTACACGCTTAGAAAAGCGCAACGTTTTGTTTTGTGTCACCGTTCTAGGTCGAGTTACACTTCGCGAGTAACTGTATTTAAATAGGGAAAACGTGGAGGTGTTTGGTAGCTTCTCTGCTTGGCCCATATTAAATGAACTGGGCTAACAAAGTTTCGCCGCAAGACAGAGGGATTTAGTGCACGCACTGAGACGAGAGAGGTATGTATCAACTCGTCTTAGTTAAGGGAATAACATAGTTTAATATGAAAAAAGGGTAAAGTATCCCTTTAAAACATTTTTATGTTTTTTGGAAGAAGTATCTTATGCTCATCAAGGCAAAAAATACAGTGAAAACAGTAGTATTGTGAAATATTATTACAATTTAAAATAATTATTTTTTTGTTTTAATAAATGTATTCCTCTGATGAAAACATGAATTTTCAGCATCATTACTCTAGTCTTCAGTGTCACATGATCCTTAAGAAGTAATTCTAATATCATTTCTTAAGGATCTAATTCTAATGATTTGGAGCTCAGGTATCAATGTTGAAAACAGTTGTGCTGCATTATATTTATGTGGAAATTGTGATACTTTTTTCAGGATTCTTTGATGAAAAAGTTCGATGAACAGCATTTACCACAAATGCACTGTAGTTAACAGTATATATATATATATATATATATATATATATATATATAAAATATGAAAAAAAATGATCTTTTAACCTCGGTGCAGGTGGGCTGGCGAGATCTGAGAATGGGCTCTTCATAAATCTTCCTGTAGGCCGCAGATGTTCCCAGAATTCCTGGATTTACAAACTCTACGATGGAATAAAACTCCTGCAGGTCATTCTGCACTGGAGTTCCTGTTAAATAAATAATTACAGTTGTTCTTTTGAACAATTATATAATGTTATACTACTACACTAATAAAAGTTTGTTTGTTTTAAATAGAAAACCTGTTAAGATAAGACGGCGGTCACATGAGAGCGCTGTGAGTGCGCCGGACGTTTTGATGTTGCTGTTTTTAAGGCGATGACCCTCATCACAGATGAGCACTCCAAAATCCAGCTCTTTCAATAGGTCCACAGAGCGCAGCAACATCTCATAACTGATCACCATGACGGAGCAAAGAGGAGAAGAGGTAAAGTCCTCCACGCGGTGATCCTACAGAGACAACATACACTGTTAATCCTCTTATAGTCATCTGTCTAAATGACACAAACAGCCACACATACACACCTGGTCCACAGTGTAAACACTAATCCTCTCCCTGCCCAGCCACTTATTGAACTCAGCAGCCCAGTTCTTGACCAAACTTCCTGGACAAACCACAAGTGCCCTCTTCAGTACAGGCCGCCCGCCGTAGGGGCCTTGTCTCAGTAGTGTCCACAGAACACAAATACACTGCAGTGTTTTCCCCAGTCCCATCTCATCTGCCAGAATAGCCCCACAGCGACCAGCAAGTCTGCAACACACAAACATACATATGCAAAAAAGAGCATATGTAAGAACACTACAACTATAGATAAACTCTTATTTACCTCATTCCCATTAAGCATTCATAAAGGAAGACCACGCCCTCTCTCTGATGTGGCCGAAGATGATTGGTCAAGTGGGGGTCGATGACCACATCCACCAGTGGAGAACCAGATTTATTATACAACCACTGGTGATCAGTTGTTGGTCGTGGCATCACCAGGGCGCCTATAGGGACAAAGAAGGACAAATATAGATATTTTTTAAAAGACCACCAAGACTTTAGATTAAAACATAATAGTAAAAATTTATATGCAGACAACGCTTAAGCCTAGTCCCAGACTAAAATGCATATTTGAGTTGTTTTAACTGAAAGCAACTTGCACTGACATATCTTAAAATATTTCAGAGCCATTGTTTTGTCTCAAGATGCACATCAGTAATGTTTTTTTCTAAGGCATGTTTATAAAAGCTACTTAAATGTCCTTATTGAACTAAGGCCTAATCCTGGCTTAATCTAAGCCCTGTCTATGAAACCAGGCCATAATCTTTAAGGGCAAATGTTTAAACATTTTTTATCACATTTTTGTCTTCATTAATTTATTTGATTTTAAATGGACTTGCACTGTGACAGAATATGTATTTTTTAATATTAATATTCAATTTATCAATCACTATAAGGACATAAAAGAATAATTGACATTAATAATTGTAAAACAGACAAATGCTGTATCAGTTGAGCATGTGCTGTACCTGGTGTGTTAGGGTTATGTCTGGGTTTACAGATCGGTTTGTCAGGTTCAGAATCTGTAAGTGCACCTCCCTTGAGCGCTGGTTTGGTAAATGATTTGGACACTGGGTGATATACAGGAGCCTTCAAGACAGTTTCTGTAGAAGTCTCAACAACAGCATCTTGGAAACAACGGCCTTTGGCGTAGTCCTCACTGGATATGACCCCCATGACCTCGATTTGTTTCCCTCCCACCATAAGAGTCTGACCTTCACACAAGCTCTCCAGCTCTGACGCCTTGTAGCCTGAACCTAACAGAAAAACATTGATTCAAAACACACATCTACACAGGCTAAATAATCATTATCATGATATGACCAAAATCCAATAAATGGCCAATAGTATATATTTCTTTAATTTACAATAAAAAACACTTAAATCAATCGTTTTAATGCTTTAAAAGTGAATTTAGGTATCACAAAATTATAATGCACAATGAGACAAATGGATATTAAGAGATTTGCTAAAACATTACATTTAAGAGTGTTATTAAATTAGTATTTAAAACAAACTTAAAAGCATTAGATGACAAAAAAGAGGGGAAATGAGCTTAACAAATATACAATATCAACCGATACAGAAAAAAAAACTTCAATATTGACCAATAAACAATATTCTGTGCATCCCTAAATTAAAATATGCATTTATGTAAAAAATCAAATCCAAAAGTATTGCTAGAATGTGCTGTGATAGGCTAACCTCGTCCAATGTCCCGCCCCTCCATGTCTTTGAGGACAACAGTCCTCCCTCTGGCAACTAGCACAGCATCGCCTTCCCAGCGCTTATGCTTCCTTGATGACGCCTTGCACCACATTACACTATAGTAGCGTGCTTTAAAATAAACAAATAAAGGATCAGCAATAAAACCACAACATAGAAATAGCCAACATCATAGACAATGTTCTACTGATTACAAAGACTCAATAAGTAAGAAATGTGCTTTTATACAGCAGCCAGGCATATGCAGAACTGCTGATATTGTGCTTTTGTCTAGTCAGACTATATAATTACAGGTCAGGAGACAGTGGCATAAAAATAATTTACATGTTAATTTGCAAGAATTTCACATCAGCCTAAAGTCAGCATGAAATCAAAATTGACTATTCTCATTTGTATATGTAATATTACAGGTTTATTATACATGATATCTCTGTGCACATCTTTTTCTTACAATTCATGTGCCCTCATTATCTACAAAAACATTAACTTTCTCTACCCCTCACAATGACATCTCTTCTCTGATGATGTGTGCATCGTTCCATTTCACGCTGACTTTAGTATAATTGCATTATACTGTAAATAAACACCCAAATGAAGTCCACACAAACACCTCGACTGAGAAGATTCTCATTCATAACTGTTGCTATGTAACACTTCCTGTGTGACAAAGGAAAGATAAAAGGACAGGCTTAAACAGAGATTAAAGCAAATATGAATTTATTAGCGAATACATACAAAATAAAAACGTATTTTCTTCTTCAATCTGGGCATTAACATATTAAAAACGTTTTAATTCCTACAACAAATATCAGAAACAATCCTTGTACAAATGTCGATTGAATACAAAAACTGTACAAACAAGAAATAACTACACAACCAATCCTGCTCATTTCGACTTCATATTAACAAGTTCCCTTTGCGATACATTTTTCAATCCGACACCGTACGTGTCACACCAATGGCAATCCTTGGCGTAGTCTGGCCGCTCTCAATTTCTCCACTTTGACCCTTGACCGGAGAAGCTCCTCCTCCAGCTGTTGCTTTCTCTTAAGCCCCTCCCTCTTCTCCTCTAGATATAGTCCGAGCTTTCTGTGATTAGCCAGTAGCAGCTCATGCTCCTCTCTCATCATTTGCAAAGCTTCTGCCTCAAAAATGGGATTTTTGAACGCAGCCCTCCCCCTAAGATACGCGCTCCTCCTGGTGCCGAGGGCCGACGGTGAGGGCGGCAGGTGTACAGAGGAGGGGCACGGAGAGAGAGAGGCCGCGTACACGTGGGAGGCTAATTCCTCCTCGTCTTCCTCCTCTTCCACTACTTCACTGTCCCTCTCGTTCTGTCCGTGGTGGGCCTGACTGCTCGGGGTGGCGATGGTGACAGGTGAACCGTGGGATGTAATCAAGTGGATATCAGGAGGCGGTTTCACATCCTCCGTCTCCACCCTTACAACTGAAACATGCGGATAGTCCGACAACGCTGGGAGGGAGAGGCTGCTGCCCGGCTGCTCTACTGGAGAATTCCTCTTGAACTGAAGCCTAGCACAGACACATACAAATGATTCATAAAAAAATCATAAATTTGAATTTTGATCATGATTCATAAAAATGTGCTGACAAGAGCTTTGATGAATTTCGGGAAAAATTCTCAGTTTTAAACCAATTGCATATCAATCATCTGATTCAGCTAGCGGATTTAAAAGAATCAGATCATGTTCAACCACAGCTCTCAGCTGGATTGGACTTGTGGTCTCAAAAGAAAGAAAGACCTGTTGTTTTGTCAACACAACAGAAAGCCTAAGATAGAGGAGACATGTAGATGCCAGTGCAAAGTAACTCCTCTGCACACTGTGGCAAACCTGGCATTAACGCAGCATCGGAAATACGGTTAATGACATCCAAATCCCCTCAGTACTGCAGCTTACCTCTGGCACAGGACAGAGTGAAAGGACAGCGAGTGTGTGACTGCAATGTGTGCTCTGATCCGTTAAGACAAAATCAAAACTAGCAAAGATGTTTACATGTCTCAAAATGAGTCCAACAATATTGCTAAACTCTAATTGGCTGAGTGTGACGATTAACAGCAGCCAAAGTAAAAACCTGGGGAAAATGTATGTGAAGATCTCCAAAGAAGCTGTAATCAACATTTAATAGCCAATTTCATCTTCTCAGAGAAGCCAATTAGAATCCTATAGGTAGGCTATCTTAAGAGTATGCTTTTATGCATTTACTTGCACAAAATTGTAATTGGTTTAAATTTTCCATTGGGTGATAATAATGTTTTTGAAATCTAGATGCACCTGATAATGTGCGAGTTCCATTTTTGTGTGTGCATGTGGGTATCTGTATGCTCAATCTTACCTGTGCAGTGCGCTCGGCTCTTTGTCCCCTACATGAAACAGCTGTGGTATCATTTCCATGATGCGCTTGGTTGGCTCCGAGATGCGGCCCCGGTACTCAGGCTGGGCGTGGCTTCGATGCAGAACTTCCTGCTTGGCACTTTCTTTAAGACGCTTATAGAGGGTCCGAAGACCCTGTGCCGTTCTGGGGGGTCTCTCGCCACCTAAACTATTATAGCGTTCTGCTATGCTGTCCCAGCATCGGTTTTTATCCACAATCACGGCATGTTTGTTGGTGTGCTCCTCCAGAATGCGTATGTGAGGCTGAACCAGCCGCAGAAGATCCAGTTTCTCAGATAGGGTGAAGTTGGAGGAGCGGGCTTTGCCGACCATGCTGTTTGTCATGAATAAGGTAGACATCCTGCTTTTAGGCTGGTCTCAATGCTTTAGGTTTGATCTCCTTCTCCTCTTTTCCCTGTGCAGTGTGTGTCTGTCTTTCTCTACTCACTTGTGTGAGCAGGCTGCTGTACTGCTTGTCTCAGTTAAACAACACACACATGCACAAACTGGCTCGTAAGAAAAAGAATCAGGCTTAACTAGGCCAGCCTCGATTAGGCCCACGCCTACCCGGGGAGGGCTTTGCTGGAATTCCTTTTAGCTTAAGCTGACGCAGGTTCAGTAAAGCTGCTTAAGCCTGGCCTGACCTACATAACACACCCGACTACATTAGACTAGAAACACAGCGGGGCTCTCTTATGCCGCTGAAAACAGCGACATGTGTTTCATTATTAGAGGGAAACAACTGAAGGCGGGTTTTAGAGCGTGTTATTATATTTTAACCGCGTCAAGTCCGTGTTTTGACAGAAAAGCCAGTCCGCGCGACTGTTGAAACGGCAAAGAGAAACATTAAACTGCCGTCTAATGAGCTCGCGCCACAACTCGCGCATTATGTGCAGACTGTTTGTGTGAGAGAGAACTGCGTTTAAGACACCAGTTGCTATATTTCCCAAGCTGACACACAAATGTACTGCAGTTTACAGAGTGCAGGAAAGCTCTGTCTTTAATCTGTGCGCGGCACGATTACTATCACAGGCACGCACACGCCTGTCAATCAAGCGGATCGTGTGCACGGATTGGTTAGTTTCACTCAAAGCCTAAGTTAAAGGAGGGGAATAGAGAAGCCGTGCTGTACT
Source organism: Leuciscus leuciscus (assembly GCF_965113295.1). Lineage (NCBI taxonomy): Eukaryota > Metazoa > Chordata > Actinopteri > Cypriniformes > Leuciscidae > Leuciscus > Leuciscus leuciscus. The sequence continues at coordinate 14,726,326 of NC_138744.1, forward strand.
AGTTTTGGTTTAAGCTTTAAAAAGTGACCAAATGCATTTCCTCTTTCTGAATCGGAGTTTTATAGTGTTCGACTACTATGATTCAAGCAACTTGTGCGACATTCTAAAATATCAACGTGATAAAGGTTCGCAAGATCACACGAAACAGACGCATATAATGTATTTGCTATCATTACGATCGCCCATGCAACGCGGTATTTAATAGCGCTCATCAAAATATATTTTGTCTATTTAATCTTTTTCAAAAAAGAGTTTTGTTCTTGGACTCCAAGTTTAAAATATAATAGCAAGTAATGCATTACACGTTGTTATAGTTATATTACCAAACGAAAAAGCCTTTTATTAAACTCTAACTAGACTGACAAATCTGTTTGACATTTATTGAACAATAGATATTTATTCATGATATTCAATCCTCTCTCTCTCTCTCTCTCTCTCTCACACACACAATATGAATGTGACAGTACTGTATCTTACCAGCAGTTGTGCAGGTTGCAAGAGTGTTTGGCTGTATTGAGCAGCTGTCTTCATCTGCTGCTGATTGTTTAAGTTCAAGACACTCAGGTGAAGACCCGAGGCTGTTTTCCTTACATTCCCCCTGAGGAACAGCACTCAGGACTCTGGCCAAAGCCTTACTGCCCAATGGAGCATTAGACACAGCTGTAGAATCTTTACTACTCAAACACCTCTGGATCTGCAGGGAGAAATTACTTTTAAAACACACTGCAAAGGAAAACAAACCTTTGCAAAATGATGAAGCAAAATTCACATACTGCACCTTTTCAATCACAATGTTATACATAACTGCATTATTGTCATGATACAGATGAAAAAAAACTTGTTGTAATAACATACACAAATAACCTGAATTGACAATATGAATAGCAGCACATTAAGATATTATCAGTCACATATAAATGATGTACATAATCAGAAACATTGCATTAAAAATCATTCTCTTGTTTTGACTTATTCATTCAACCTTATTGAGCAGCACATTTCCCAAAGCAGGTGTGGGTGGTGGTGACGGTAGTGATGGTTCTGGTTGGGGACCCGATAAAGGTGGTCCATCATTCCTCGCTGGCCCCGGTGCCATAAACCTGGGTTTCTTAGCAGCATTGCCACAGATCTGACTCGGAGCTCCAGATCTACGCATTCTATCAATGAAGACATGCACACCACTTTAGCTAAAGCACCACACAGTAATAAAACCATGAAACCTCAAAGGTCAGATTAAAGGGATAGTTTACTTTCTTCTGTAATTTAATCATAATTCTTTAAATACTTTTGAGGAAGAAATATTCTGGGGGGAAAAAGAAATGCAGTTTATACTGTATTCACAACCCCAGCAGTTTGTTCTCATTGATTATTAGATCATTTCAGATTTAAACAGAGCAGAGATAACACCAAAAAATTATTTCAATTCATTTATTCATTGTGCGTTCACACAGACATTTTCGGGGTGGCATAAATGCAATTCAATAACTATAGATGAAATACAACAAAAACAAAAAAAGTGTTAATATTTCATCCTTTAATTTTTATAAACACCACTGACTGCAACTAATCTTATGTGTATCTTTATCTACTCTTTGTTGTCATAAACAACCAGACAGTGTCTACACTATTTAAGTCTTGCGAACCTTAAATATAACATAGAGTAACGGTTTCGTTAATTCATACAGTCCGACGTAAGGAAAGTAAATAAATCGCAGTGCAGCGTTTTTGATTCACTAAAAATAACAGGTGTTGTGCTGAAATCGGTGAACTAGCGAAAACTGTGTCCAGGGGGCGCTGTTCAGCTATTGTTCAGCAGACATTACATCAGTGCAGAGAGTTAAAGCGGGATGATCAACGTCAGAGCCAAGCAGTGCTGTAAAAAATGTTTCATGTCTTAGAGAAACACGTACATTAGACAAGCTAGATATTGTCATGACAATTGTCTGCTAATATGTTACTACTATGCGGGGATTCATTATGAGTAGATGTTTTACAGTAGTGCTTGTTGTTTTGTATAACCTATTCTGATTGTCTGATACATCTTTATTCTTATTTCTTTTTACTGTAATTAATTACCCAATAATGTTGCAGATCTTATAGTTTGTTCGTTACAAATGTATTTTACTCTGAGATATGATACAGTAGGCTATAGGGTGAATCTGACATCAAAATTCATAGTTAACGAAATATGTTACCCCTCTTTATTTCATAATAACTGACTATAATGTTTAATAAAGTGACTCATGTGATGTGTCAGCTCCTCTTCTTTCTATTTTTCTCATTTACACAGAAGTTGTCTGACATGTACCTACCATTAATTGGCTTAATTATTTTCAAAAAGCTACAAGAACTAAAAATTATTTTTATATAAGCTTTTTGTTATTCATATCAGAATCTGCACTTCATAAAAAATATTAAATTAGGGATACTAGGTAATCAGTGAAGGTGCTTTGTGGCATCAAAAGAAAAAGCAGAACTGAAATTAAAACATATGGGCCCGGTTTCAAAGACAGGGCTTAGATTAAACCAAGATTAGGCCTTAGTTCAATTGAATTAGGGCATTTAATTATTTGTTAATAACCATGCCCTAGAAAAAAACATTCCTAGTGTGCATCTTGAGACAAAACAATGGTACTGACATATTTTAACACAGGACTGTGTTGGGATTGAGAAGGAGTTCCTTTGCCCAACATGCATTTAAGTTTAACCTTTTAATTTTAAAATTCTTAGTGAGGTCATTCCATATCAACTCAACCAGAGGTTTCCAGCTACAAATTTTGATTTTGATTAAAACAAATTCTGGTTAAAGAAATACATAAATGAAGAAGAAAGACAAAATATAAAATGTCACGGATGTTTATTGACTAAGTAATCCACTTGTATTTTGTAGAGGGAGAGTCAAAATGACCATTTTCACGAACATTTGCTGAACAGCGACCCCTGGAAACAGTTTTATGCACAACACCTGGTCATTAGAGTCATTCATTCAAGAATCGGACTTCGCTGGTCGGGCTGTATAATCTACAGAGGTGGGTAGTAACGAAGTACATTTACTTCGTTACATTTACTTGAGTATTTTTTTGGAAAAATTTTACTTTTAAGAGTAGATTTGAATGTGGGTACTTATTACTTTTACTCGAGTACATTTCTAATTGAAAAACTGTACTTTTACTTCGTTACGTTGGGCGACGTTCCTCTCGTTACTTTATTTTAATGCAATATGTGTTGTTAAATGCGTAAGTGCGATGTATCTTTTTTCTGGGCTTGAGCGATGCTCAATTCACAAATGAATCACTCTTTTGAGTCGATTCTGTTCAAAGTCTTCATCAAACAAGTTGGCAGATCTGTCTTCATCAAACAAGTTGGCAGATCTGTCTAAATCGGTTCGCGAATCAGTTTGAATGAACTTGAACTGTTCAGTTCCTGCACGCACTGAATCATCTGAAGCGATTTCAATTCACACTGGACTCGGAGTCGTAACAGGAAGATTTAAGGACATCAAGAGCGTTGGATGAAGTGGCCGTGGACCTACAGTACAGTCAAGTGAGAGCAAATCTGCAAATGCATCATATTTTTGCCAGCGATGAAGATCTTTATTAGTTGAACATCTTCGTAAGCTGTCTGTGAATGAATGATTCCACAGGACGATATACTCGATTTAATTTCACTCAGGTAACGTTAATACATTTTACAACCAAACAAATTATTACGCCATGATAGCACTACTAGAAAGTATGACATTACCCGTTTTTTGGACATATACATTAATTTACATTAAATAAGCTTAAGTTACCATTGCCCACAGTTTATGAACACCCGCCATCCCGCGGTAGTGTGTGTGTATTGTTGCGCAGTGGCGTGCGAACTCGACTTGAAAACGAATGCCTTTAATTGCCTGCCGTAGACACAGTTAACCAGTTTAAACAAGCTTGCAGAAATATACATTTGATTATATTTTGGAGAACCGACAGAAGAAGATTCGTCGATGTAACTTACTTTTTTTTTTTTTTTTTTTTTTTTGTGTGTTCAGATGTTCAGTAGCAGTCATGAGCGCGAGCACATGTGAAGAGTTTTAACTCTTTCTTCTCTGTGTCAATTGCTTGCCTTTGAATGCAACACTCTGCAGATTCACTTTATTTCGACATTGTCTAATAATCCAAATGTAGTTGTATAAGTTATATTACTATTATACAAACCAAAGGACAGGCAATGATTTTCTTTTTCGGACTACAGATGGGAGAAAAGGCTTTTTGTTGCAAAGAGAGCCAATCTACTTATGAAAATAATAGTCATTTAAATAAAAATAAAACATCTAAATAATATAATTTTATATATATGACGACTTCAGATGCAAAAGCCTCTAAGTACCATCTGAAATTTTCTTCTAAAAGAGCATTTTTATCAAGCTTGTACGTTTATGTTCAGTTATTTCACTTAAATGGCAATGAAAAGTACCTATTAATTGTCATTAAAGTGAAATTACTGAACTTAAATATACAAGCTTGATAAAAATGCTTGTTTTAGAAGAAAGTTTCAGATGTCACTCAGAGGCTTTTGCATCTGAAGTCTTCTTCATATATATATATATATATATATATATATATATATATATATATATATATATATATATACACAGTATATATATAATCCGAAGTAAGTTACTCGCTACTTGAGTAGTTTTTTCATTGGATACTTTTTTACTCTTACTCAAGTAACTATTAAGATTATTACTTTTACTTTTACTTTGAGTAAATATTTCTATAAGTACTTGTACTTTTACTTGAGTACAGTTTTTGGGTACTCTACCCACCTCTGATAATCTAAAATGAACAGTTTTAGAAGAGAAAGAAGGTCATAGAGGTTTGGGATGACAGGAATGTAATAAACAATTACAAAATTGAATGAATGAAATAATTTGGTGAACTAAGTTACCCCTGAGGATATGTAGCAAGCATCTGTTGCTATCGTTAGCGAAACCAAGTAGCAGCTAAACACTAAACAGCGTTGTGTGCCTCAAACCTCCAATAACTTGTCATTATGTACTTCGGTTTAGTATACTAATAGTAGACAGTTAGTACAGTCAACGCTTACCTATTGTGTTTCTTCCTCGTCTGTCAACTGTCAACCACTTTTCTTATTTTCAAAAATTCCCTCGAAAACCTCAAGCTCGAGACGATTCTTCCGCGGAAGTGACGTATATTTACCGTGATTGGTCGCACGTAACGTCACATAAAGAGGGTGGAGTCTGGAGTGCAAGAGCTTATGAGGATCAAAAATCAACAGTAAAGAGAAGAGTGTCAAAGAAAGCTGACAGTAAATATTGCCTGCAAAAATTTGATCTAATCCAGCAGAGGTAAATGAGGCAAATTAAGGAGACGTCTGAAAAATGTGATCCCTGTCAAGCTTCACTTACCAACCAGGCAAGTACTAAGTGCAACCTACACTATATTTACCCTTACTTGTTCTATTTAAATTCCTGTGCATTATACTAGCTTGACCATGCAGCTTTTGTACACAGTTATATCTCTGACATTTATTTACTGTTTTGTCTTTTATTCAGTCCAAATTTCCAAAATCAGATCCTTACTGTCTTACATTAATTTGTTGTCATTCATGCTTTAGATTCATATTAACTGTAGAGATGGGTTATTGACGAACATATTCTACTTGCAAGAAATACTTCACAGGGGTTTCCACAGTCGAGGATATGTCAGGCAATTAATATTTCCAATAGTCTATGTCTATAGTCAGTATATATATATATATATATGTATATATATATTATAATTATTATTATTATATGTATATATTTTTTATTGTTATGCTCAGCTCTAGAATATTTAGTAACGTAAATTGTTCTTTGCGAGTACAATTGATATAAAGTATTAAAATAAAAACATTTGAAGTTATAAATGAATGGAGAAATCATGGAAAAGTTATGCCAATTCATTGGTCAAAATGTGAAGGAATATTGACTTTAGTAATTTTTTATATATGGTGACTGTGATTTTATTTCATTTTTTATTTCAACTGTTTTAACTGATGCATGTGCACAGATGCACATCTGCTTGTGTTGTGCCAATGTTTTATATACCGCTGCATGTCTGAAAGTGAGGCTACAATGTAGCCATGTAGAAAATAATCCAATCAGAGTGTGGGAAAGCATAATCCGGTGTAATCCCAGCACAGCCATGAAGAACAGAGTGAGGGATGCCTAGAAATAAACAGCAGCACAGACAAACATCCTCTTCTTCATAAAAGAATTCATGATTATACAGTATTACCTCAACTGTGAATCTGTAATGGATTATTAATTTAACTGGAGCTCCACATTTTACAAAAGCAATCATTTAGCGTTAAATGCTCGAGCCACAAGCTGACACCCTGGATGCGATCAGTTGTGTTTCCCCTCACGTGGCCAGACAGGTGCAGGAACACTTGCACAGGTCACCTGTTAGTTTTAAGCTGTTGTTTTTGAGGAATGTGTACAGGATGATTTTTTTGTAAGAGTACTATTAGAAACAACAGAAATTTCCCACTGGGTGTGTAGGATATTTGTGTAATCAAATATGTTTTTTTGTGTGTGTTTTTTAATGTGGTCCCGGTGTGCCTCTCTCTGTGTATTTGTGTGTGGGGTTGCCAGGTGCTTCAGTCTCATTTGATCACAGCATGAACAAGAGTTTCCCAGAGGGTTTCCCCTCAGGATCTGGAAAGGTGTGTTGTTGTGTTCTTGCACATTAGATGATCTGTACAGGTGAGAGTTGCTTAGCAAAGTTGCCTCATAAATTGCATTCCACACAATTGTATGCACATCAAAGGGTCTATTTCCTAATATTTAGCACAAATGAAGATGTCACACTGACCTCAGATCCCTAGTGAATTTCTGCACTCGTAACCCCACCCACTCATGTTTCAGTCCAACAGCTGCCACCTGGCTGTTTCTACGACAACTGACCAGACCACCTTCAACAACCACACCTGAGAGAAGGAGAGAGGGGAACAGAAGATACCACAGACTCTGACAGGTAATGTCGTATAAATATATATATATATATATATATATATATATATATATATATATATATATATATATACATATTACAAGATGTTCATTTGTTATGGTGTTAAGCATGCATTAATAGCCTGTATGTTTTGCCTTAAAAAAATTTTTATATTTTAATTTATTTTGCTGTAAAGTCCTTTTTTAATTTGCTAAATGTCTGTTTTTTTATATTTATGACATTCATGTTAAAATTATAAATGTGCAAAATATGTAATCTTTGTATTTTCTGTATTTAATTGTTGGATCCATCCATCCATCGGTCCATTCTCCAAACTGCTTATCCTCTGTAGGGTCGCGAGTGTTTTGTTAGATTTTAAAATAAAATAAAATTAAACTATTATATGGGAAATGTAACGTCTTAACCATGAGGCGTCTTTTTAGTTATTATAAGTATTTTACTGTGTGTGTGTGTGTGTGTGTGTGTGTGTATGTGTGTGTCCTCTAGGATGGGCTACGATCTGGAACGCTTTGTAGGCTATGTAAACGAGGGTCTGCTGTGCTGTGTATGTCGGGATGTGTTAGAAGATCCTCTGCAGGCTCCGTGTGAACATGCCTTCTGCAGCTCCTGCATTCATGGATGGCTCATCCACCATAACAGCTGTCCCGAGGACCGCTTGCCTTTAGACATCACACATCTACGCCCACTATTCAGGTACCACAGATGTATTAAGCACCTGTATTTGCACAGAATCACTTCAGATAACTAATGTAAATGGCATTAATTTTATTTAATCATGCCTCTTACCTATTCAAATGACATATATGCGTGTTGTATGTTACAGATACATGAGGAATGACTTAGCAAGGCTGCAGTTGAGGTGTGTGTTCCGGCCACAAGGTTGTGAGGTCATATGTGCTCTGGAGTCTATTCATCGGCATGAGCAACAGTGTGATTACGCTTTGCTGAACTGCAGTAATGCAGGTACACATAAAAAAGCATATATATATATATATATTAATATATAACTATATCTTAGTACCCGTACCCACACTTTTTTGGCAGGGGGCAGGTGGCTACTGCCTCATTCAGACATACAATACAAAGCGCAGTTGTAACAGCAGATTAATGAATGTTGTACCCTCAAGATAGAGCGCCTACTGCTGAGTAATCACGTTTTTAATTATTAATGAGGGACCCCCTCAGGCAGCCAATGAGGTGAAACGTTTATCTCAGGGTTAATACAATTGAGCTGTTCAGTTAATGAGCTAACAATGTCAGATTCTTGCACATAATAGATATGTATTAGTTTCAGTATACCTAGTGCAGCATTCTCTAATCTTGGAAATATTTGTTTGTGTGTATGTATGTATTTAAATATGCAGGTGACGAATACTTGTGTTACCGTTGTGGTAGGTGTTCTGTGTTTTATGTGTGTTTTGCAAACTCTGTGTGTCTTTTTCCTTTACAAGGTTTTTTCCACTTTATACATTTCAAAATATAATTTTGTATTCAGATTTATAATTTGAAACATAATTTTATTATTTCATATTTTAACTTCAGAAAGAAAATTGGCAATAATAGCTGTACATTATACAGTAATTATTTATTATACAGCAAACTCAAAGATAGACATAAATTCATAAACACTTGCTGGAAACTTCGAGTATATATTACCATTCAAAAGTTTGAGGATAGTAAAATTAAACAACAAAAAAAAATTCATCAAAAATGCATAAAATTGACTAAAAGTTAAAGTAAAAGCATGTGTAATGTTGAAAAATATTTAAATTTCAGAGAAATGCTTTTCATCAGAGAATCCAAAAAAAATAAAAAAATAATCTACATTAATATTAAACAGCATAGCTGTTTTCACCATTAATAATAAAAAATGTTTCTTGAGATCCAAATCAGCATATTAGTATGATCGCATTGGTGTCATAACAGGAATACATTTTTAAATATATTAAAAAGGAAACCATTATATAACGTTTCACAATATTACGGTTTGTGCTGTATTTTTGATTAAATAAATGCAGCTTTGGTGAGCATAAGAGACTTCTTTCAAAAACATTCAAAAACTCTTACAGACCCCCAACTTTTGACCAGTAGTGTATATTTAAAATTCTGAATTTATCATTCAGATAAAATAATATTTAGATTTATCATTTTAAATGTAGTTTTTAAATTGATTTAATATTTAAAAAAATAATACTATACATTTCATTTTTATCAAATGTTACATTTCCTTCACAAAGACAATTGGCAGTAACAGCTGGACATACAGTATAATTAAACAAAACACACAAAGGCAGTCATAAATTCAAACACTTTTGCTGGAAAATGTTGGCATGCATGGGAAAACATTATTGTTTTGTAGTTTTCAACCCATTCTTACTGATGCTAGCAATACTATCAAGTCATTTTTGCAATTTTGACAAATCCTCATTTGTCATCCAGCTAGATCATTTTAACTAGGGCCATCCTTATTGATCAGCCCTGCTGGTTAGATGCTTTTTCAACTGTTTTTCTCTGTGCATGAACATTTGCCTTGTGCCAGATTTTCTTCTTTCTTTGTTGTTTAATGTTTCTCTGCAATCGTTCAGGCTGCCCAGTCCAGGTGTCTCGGCGCTCTCTGGAAGCTCATCTGTGTGTGTGTGAATACAGCAGTAGAGTTTGCGCAAGCGGCTGTGGATACACAATCCTAAACAACGAGGAGGCCCAACACAACTGTGTTTCAGAGCTACGAGCTGAGCTGGACATGCTCAGGTAATCATAAAAGTCATACAAATTGTGACCATGTAAATGCTGTAAGGTTAGAAAAATGTGTGTGTGTTTTTACTATAGGGCAGAATTAGACTGCAAAGTCGAAGAGGTGAGGCATGAAATGGAATCTCGCTTGGATTCCCAAAGACGACACATGGTGCAGAAGGAGAGTTTGCTGAGGAGTGAAGTGGACGAACTTAAGGTACGATACTTTTCACGTCAACAAACTTTTTGTGTGCTGCAAGTCACTGACAGGTGTGTTTGTGCAAAGGGCCAGCTGTCCCGCGTCATGTCAGATGTCCGCATTTTACTGGGTGCAGAGAGAGCTCGCAGACAAGAGCTAGAGAGGGCAGAGCTTGAGAAGGCGGAGCTTCTTGAACTTTTAAAAAGGGAGGGGCTCAGACCAGCCACACCCTCTGAAGCTGTAGCTCCGCCCCCTGCTGAGGTGCCAAGAAAGCCAAGCCCACGGACCCTAGCTTTGGACTGCATCAAAAGGAAGAATAGAGAGGTGACAGTTATCTGAGGCGGCTGATTTTTACAATAGAACAGTAAAGAAGGAACATATGATGCTAATAGAAAACCACTACCTGGAACTCATCTTCTGAACAAAGCCCCACTATTGGATCTCTTCTGGGTAAACTGAATGAGTGCTATGTGATGAGCTAGGTGCTAAGATTAAACCAAATTGTGTAGTAAAATGTTTATTTTATTTTTACAGTTTTGTATGTTTTTAGAATTTGAGGTTTGTTTTCCCATTTACAAGAACAACTGAGATGCAACAAATTCTGCTACATTTGTTGATATTAAAACAGTTTTGACAAATTACACTGTGGATTTTTATA